>NC_058523.1:416311856-416614886 GCF_904849725.1 Hordeum vulgare subsp. vulgare
TAGTAGCAAGAAAATGACACGATCAACATGCTACGTTCATTAGTTTGGGTCTAGTCCATCACATGATACACTCAATGATATGATCCAATTATTAAGCAACAACACCTTGTACATAGTCAGAAGACCTTGACTATCCTTGATCAACTGGCTAGCCAACTAGAGGCTTGCTAGGGACAGTGTTTTGTCTATGTATCCACACATGTACCTAAGTTTTCATTTAATACAATTATAGCATGGATAATAAACGATTATCTTGACACAGGAATTATAATAATAACTTATTTATCATTGCCTCTAGGGCATAATTCCAACAGTCTCCCACTTGCACTGGAGTCAATAATCTAGTCCTCACATCGTCATGTGAATTACATAGTAATAAATCTAACACCCATACAGTTCTGGTGTTGATCATGCTTTGCCCGTGGAAGAGGTTTAGTCAGCGGGTTTGCCACATTCAGATCCGTGTGCACTTTGCAGATATTCACGTCCTCCTCCTCGACGTAGTCGCGGATGAGGTTGAAGCGTCGTTTGATGTGTCTGGTCTTCTTGTGAAACCGTGGTTCCTTTGCCAAGGCAACGGCACCCGTGTTGTCACAAAACAGGGTTATTGGATTCAGTGCGCTCGGCACCACTCCAAGATCCTTCATGAACTGCTTCATCCAAACACCCTGCTTAGTTGCCTCCGAGGCGGCCATGTACTCCGCTTCACATGTAGAATCAACTACGACGCTTTGCTTGGAACTGCACCAGCTTAACGCATCCCCATTGAGAATAAATACGTATCCGGTCTGCGACTTAGAGTCGTCCGGATCTGTGTCAAAGCTTGCATCGACGTAACCTTTTACGGCGAGCTCTTTGTCACCTCCATACACGAGAAACATCTCCTTAGTCCTTTTCAGGTACTTCAGGATATTCTTGACCGCCGTCCAGTGATCCACTCCTGGATTACTCTGGAACCTACCTGCCATACTTATGGCCAGGCTAACGTATGGTCTAGTGCATAGCATTGCATACATGATAGAACCTATGGCTGAAGCATAGGGGACGGAACTCATATGCTCTCTATCTTTATTAGTTGCTAGGCACTGAGTCTTACTCAATCTCGTACCTTGTAAAACTGGCAAGAACCCTTTCTTGGACTGTTCCATTTTGAACCTCTTCAAAACTTCATCAAGGTACGTGCTTTGCGAAAGTCCTATCAGGCGTTTTGATCTATCCCTATAGATCTTTATGCCTAGAATGTAAGCAGGTTCTCCTAGGTCCTTCATAGAGAAACTTTTATTCAAGTAATCCTTTATGCTCTCCAAAAGCTCCACCCCGTTTCCAATCAGTAATATGTCATCCACATATAGTATTAGGAACGCCACAGAGCTCCCACTCACTTTATTGTAAATACAGGATTCCAACCACCTGTATAAACCCAAATGCTTTGATCACCTCATCAAACTGTTTATTCCAACTCCGAGATGCTTGCACCAGTCCATAAATGGATCGCTGGAGCTTGCACACTTTGTTAGCATTTTTAGGATCGACAAAACCTTCGGGTTGCATCATATACAACTCTTCCTTAAGGAAACCGTTAAGGAACGCCGTTTTGACATCCATCTGCCAGATTTCATAATCGAAAATGCAGCTATTGCTAACTTGATTCGGACGGACTTAAGCATCGCTACGGGTGAGAATGTCTCATCGTAGTCAATTCCTTGAACTTGTGAAAAACCCTTTGCCACAAGTCGAGCTTTATAAACAGTCACATTACCATCAGCGTCTGTCTTCTTCTTAAAGATCCATTTGTTTTGAATAGCCTTGCGGCCTTCAGGTAGTACTTCCAAAGTCCACACTTTGTTTTCATACATAGATCCTATCTCGGATTTCATGGCCTCCAGCCATTTGTTGGAATCCGGGCCCACCATTGCTTCTTCATAATTCGCAGGCTCATTGTTGTCCAACAACATAATTGATAAGACGGGATTACCGTACCACTCTGGAGTAGTACGCGGTCTCGTCGACCTGCGAGGTCCAACAGGAACTTGATCCGGAGTTTCATGATCATCATCATTAACTTCCTCCTCAACCGGCGTCGCAACGACATGGGTTTCCCCTTGCCCTGCGCCACCATCGAGAGGGATGAGAGGTTCGACAACTTCATCAAGTTCTATCTTCCTCCCACTCAATTCTCTCGAGAGAAACTCCTTCTCGAGAAAAGCTTCTTTCTTAGCAACAAACACTTTGCCCTCAGATTTGAGATAGAAGGTATACCCAACTGTCTCATTTGGGTAACCTATGAAGACGCACTTTTCCGCTTTGGGTTCCAGCTTTTCAGGCTGAAGCTTTTTGACATAAGCATCACATCCCCAAACTTTAAGAAACGACAACTTTGGTATTTTGCCATACCACAACTGATATGGTGTCGTCTCAACGGATTTCGATGGTGCCCTATTTAAAGTGAATGAAGTTGTTTCTAATGCATAACCCCAAAACGATAACGACAAATCGTTAAGAGACATCATAGATCGCACCATCTCTAATAAAGTATGATTATGACGTTCAGACACACCATTACGCTGTGGTGTTCCAGGCGATGTCAACTGTGAAACAATTCCACATTGTCTTAAGTGAGCACCAAACTCAAAACTCAGATATTCACCCCCACGATTAGACCGTAGGAACTTGATCTTCTTGTTACGATGATTTTCGACTTCACTCTGAAATTGCTTGAACTTTTCAAATGTTTCAGACTTGTGCTTCATCAAGTAGACATAACCATATCTACTCAAATCGTTAGTGAAGGTGAGAAAAATAATGATATCCGCCGCGTGCCTCCACACTCATCGGACCACACACATCGGTATGTATGATTTCCAACAAGTCACTTGCACGCTCCATTGTTCCAGAGAACGGAGTTTTAGTCATCTTGCCCATGAGGCATGGTTCGCACGTGTCAAGTGAATCAAAGTCAAGTGACTCGAAAAGTCCATCGGTATGGAGTTTCTTCATGCGCTTTACACCAATATGACCTAAGTGGCAGTGCCATAAAAACATGACGCTATCATTTTTAACCCTAACTCTTTTGGTCTCAATGTTATGTATATGCGTATTATCACTATCAAGATTCAATATGAACAATCCTCTCACATTGGGTGCATGACCATAAAAGATATTACTCATAGAAATAGAACAACCATTATTTTGTGACTTAAACGAGTAACCGTCTCGCAATAAAGAAGATCCAGATATAATGTTCATGCTTAACGCACACACTAAATAACATTTATTTAAGTTCATAACTAATCCTGATGGTAACTGAAGTGAAACTGTGCCGACGGCGATTGCATCAACCTTGGAACCATTTCCCACGCGCATCGTCACTTCATCCTTTGCCAGCCTTCGCTTATTCCGCAGTTCCTGTTTCGAGTTGCAAATATGAGCAACAGAACCGGTATAAAATACCGAGGCACTACTACGAGAGCTGGTTAAGTACACATCAATAACATGTATATCGAATATACCTGATTTTTCCTTGGCCGCCTTCTTATCAGCCAGATAGTTGGGGCAGTTGCGCTTCCAGTGACCCATACCCTTGCAATAATAGCACTCTGTTTCAGGCTTAGGTCCATCTTTGGGCTTCTTCATCGGATTGGCAACAGGCTTGCCGCTCTTCTTTGAATTACCCTTCTTTCCTTTGTCGTTTCTCTTGAAACTAGTGGTCTTATTCACCATCAACACTTGATGCTCTTTACAGAGTTCTGACTCTGCGACTTTCAGCATCGCGAATAACTCGGCGGGTGACTTGTTCATCCCTTGCATGTTATAGTTCAACACAAAGCCCTTATAGCTTGGTGGCAGTGATTGAAGAATTTTGCCAGTGATAGCCTCTTGCGGGAGTTCAATCCCTAGCTCAGCTAGACTGTTTGAGTACCCAGACATTTTGAGCACATGTTCACTAACAGACGAATTCTCCTCCATCTTGCAAGCGTAGAATTTATCGGAGGTCTCATACCTCTCGATCCGGGCGTTCTTCTGAAAGATAAACTTCAACTCCTGGAACATCTCATATGCTCCATGATGCTCAAAGCAACGTTGAAGTCCCAGCTCTAAGCCATACAAGACTGCACATTGAACTACTGAGTAGTCCTCCTTACGTGCTAACCAAGCGTTCTTAACATCCTAATCAGCCGTAGCGGGTGGTTCATCTCCTAGCGCAGCATTAAGGACATAATCCTTCTTCCCAGCTTGTAAGATTAGCTTAAGATTACGAGCCCAGTCTACAAAGTTGCTTCCATCATCTTTCAACTTAGCTTTCTCTAGGAACGTATTAAAATTCAGGGTGACTGTCGCGTGAGCCATGATCTACAACACAAATATTTTCAAAGTGGACTTAGACTATGTTCAAGATAATTAGAGTTTAACTTAATCAAATTATTCGCTAAACTCCCACTCAAAAAGTACATCTCTCTAGTCATTTGAGTGGTTCATGATCCAATTTCACTAGCTCAAGTCCGATCATCACGTGAGTTCAGGATAGTTTCAGTGGTAAGCATCCCTATGCTAATCATATCAACTATATGATTCATGATCGACCTTTCGGTCTCATGTGTTCCGAGGCCGTGTCTGCACATGCTAGGCTCGTAAAGCTTAACCCGAGTGTTCCGCGTGTGCAACTGTTTTGCACCCGTTGTATGTGAACATTGAGTCTATCACACCTGATCATCACGTGGTGTCTCGAAACAACGAACTGTAGCAACGGTGCACAGTCGGGGAGAACACAATTTCGTCTTGAAATTTTAGTGAGAGATAACCTCATAATGCTACCGTCGTTCTAAGCAAAATAAGGTGCATGAAAGGATTAACATCACATGTAATTCATAAGTGACATGATATGGCCATCATCAAGTGCTCCTTGATCTCCATCACCAAAGCACCGGTATGATCTTCTTGTCACCGGCGCCACACCATGATCCCCATCATCATGATCTCCATCATCGTGCCGCCATCGAGGTTGTCGTGTATGCTATGCTATTACTACTAAAGCTACGTCCTAGCAATATAGTAAACGCATCTGCGAACACAAACGTTAGTATAAAGATAACCCTATGGCTCCTGCCGGTTGCCATAGCATCGACGTGCAAGTCGATATTAACTATTACAACATGATCATCTCATACATCCAATATATCACATCACGTCGTTGGCCATATCACGTCACAAGCATACCCTGCAAAAACAAGTTAGACGTCCTCTAATTGTTGTTGCATGTTTTACGTGGTGGCCATGGGTATCTAGTAGGATCGCATCTTACTTACGCAAACACCACAATGGAGATGTATGAATTGCTATTTAACCTCTCTCCAAGGATCTCCTCAGTCAAATCCGATTCAACTAAAGTTGGAGAAACCGACACTCGCCAGTCATCTTTGAGCAACGGGGTTGCTCGTAGCGATGAAACCAGTCTCTCGTAAGCGTACGAGTAATGTCGGTCCGAGCCGCTTCGATCCACCAATACCGCGGAATCAAGAAAAGACTAAAGAGGGCAGCAAATCGCACATCACCGCGCGCCCACAAAAACTTTTGTGTTCTACTCGAGATGAAATCTACGCATGAACCTAGCTCATGATGCCACTGTTGGGGAATGTCGCAAGGGAAACAAAAAATTTCCTACGCGCACGAAGACCTATCATGGTGATGTCCATCTACGAGAGGAGATTTGGATCTACGTACCCTTGTAGATCGCACATCAGGAAGCGTTAAGAAACACGGTTGATGTAGTCGAACGTCCTCACGTCCCTCGATCCGCCCCGCGAACCGTCCCACGAACCGTCCCGCGATCCGTCCCACGATCCGCTCCGATCTAGTGCCGAACGGACGGCACCTCCACGTTCAGCACATGTAGAGCTCGACGATGATCTCGGCCTTCTTGATCCAGCAAGAGAGACGGAGAGGTAGATGAGTTCTCCGGCAGCGTGACGGCGCTCCGGGGGTTGGTGGTGATCTATCCCAGCAGGGCTCCGCCCGGGCTCCGTAGAAATACGATCTAGAGGAAAAACCGTGGAGGTATGTGGTCGGGCTGCCGTGGCAAAGTTGTCTCAAATCAGTCCTAATACCTCAGTATATATAGGAGGGAGGGGGAGGGCCTTGCCCTGAGGCTCAAGGGAGCCCCAAGGCGTCGGCCGAACCAAGGGGAGGAGTCCTTCCCTTCCTTCCCACTTCCCTTTTTTTTTCTTTTTCATTTGATTTCTTTATCTGGCCTCTTGGGCTGTGCCATCAGCCCACTAAGGGCTGGTGCGGCACCCCTAAGGCCTACGGGATTCCCCCGGGTGGTCTAGCCCCCCCGGTGAACATCCGGAACCAATTCGTCACTCCCGGTACATTCCCGGTAATGCCCGAAAACTTTCCGGTAATCAAATGAGATCATCCTATATATCAATCTTCGTCTCCGGACCATTCCAGAAACCCTCGTGACGTCTGTGATCTCATCCGGGACTCCAAACAACATTCGGTAACCAACCATATAACTCAAATACGCATAAAACATCGCCGAACCTTAAGTGTGCAGACCCTGCGGGTCCGAGAACTATGTAGACATGACCCAAGGGACTCCTCGGTCAATATCCAATAGCGGGACCTGGATGCCCATATTGGATCCTACATATTCTACGAAGATCTTATCGATTGAACCTCAGTGCCAAGGATTCATATAATCCCGTATGTCATTTCCTTTGTCCTTCGGTATGTTACTTGCCCGAGATTCGATCGTCAGTATCCGCATACATATTTCAATCTCGTTTACCGACAAGTCTCTTTACTCGTTCCGTAATACAAGATCCCGTGACTTACACTAAGTCACATTGCTTGCAAGGCTTGTGTGTGATGTTGTATTACTGAGTGGGACCCGACATACCTCTCCGTCACACGGAATGACAAATCCCAAGCTTGATCCATACTAACTCAACGGACACCTTCGGAGATACCTGTAGAGCATCTTTATAGTCACCCAGTTATGTTGTGATGTTTGATACACACAAGGCATTCCTCCTGTGCCAGTGAGTTATATGATCTCATGGTCATAGGAATAAATACTTGACACGCAGAAAACAGTAGCAACAAAATGACACGATCAACATGCTACGTTCATTAGTTTGGGTCTAGTCCATCACATGATTCACTCAATGATGTGATCCAGTTATCAAGCAACAACACCTTGTACATAGTCAGAAGACCTTGACTATCCTTGATCAACTGGCTAGCCAACTAGAGGCTTGCTAGGGACTGTGTTTTGTCTATGTATCCACACATGTATCTAAGTCTTCATTTAATACAATTATAGCATGGATAATAAACGATTATCTTGATACAGGAATTATAATAATAACTTATTTATCATTGCCTCTAGGGTATTATTCCAACAGTTAATAGGTTATAGTTTGGGAGATTACTCCCCTGAATTTTGCAAATATGAGGGATGTCTCATACCAATTCCATTGACATGAACATGAGATTGTGTATAATCTGTTGGATTATAACAGTATTTCATTTGCAAATTATTTCCTCACTTTTCTATAATCCATGAGGATAAGTAATTTTCGAGCATTGTGACTTATGATATTGGTCTTCATACAACCTGTAGGTATTGAGTAACACAAGTGGAAGTATCTTGATAAATCAAGTTATGTGATTCGGATGAATCTCAACCACATGAGTTTGAGTGTGGTTAACCATTCTACCAAGTATGAATATTTTGCAATGCTTTCAGATAAACAATTATGTCAGAATGATAACTAGAAATAACCATTAAAATCCATTTAGACAACTTCCAGGTGAAGGTTATTCAAGCAAATTCAGTCATTGATATGACATCATTGGGATCAAATAAAGAGTCAATATCATTACATCATATCATGGTCATATCTTCTATTTCCTGATAAAAATATTCAAGATTTACTGTAATCTTCAGATATAAGATGATATTACTTATATCAACCATATACCTTTGGTTGGGGGTTGCACTCCGAATATAGATAGCAAATTAGTGTCAGGCCTGGTGTAGTTTGCAAGTATATGAGTGCTTTGACATTAGTGAGATATAGAACTTCAGGTCCTAGTATCACTTCATTGTCACATCTAGGTATGAATGGATATGTACCTTATCAAAGGTAGTATGACCATACATGTCTTTTTTGTTATAATATATCAACACCGAACTTCTCGTATATGTTTTGGATATATGTAGACTGATATGTATTCTTGATAGAATGATCAAGTTGTAAGCTTAAGTTAAATTTGGTTAAATCCAAATTTTCCGTCTTTAGTTGATTTTGTGTATGTTTATGTCTAGTAGAGTCATTGATGACGAAATCATCGATATACACTGAGGTGATATAAGGAATTCAAAATTAGGATTCCTTTGTTAACACATAAACAATCATCATTCTTTGAGTAATACTTCGGAAGAAGAAAATCATTTAGTCGGTAGTACCATATGATTTCGACTATTTCGAGCCATGGAGTGACTTTTGAAATTTTATACAAATATGTTGTGATCTATTTTGGATTTGGAATTGTAAGCCCTTGAGGGACTTCTTTATAAAATTCCGAAACAAGTGACCCATATGAGTATGTAGTCACTGCATCCATTAACTGCATGGATGATATTATTTGTACTACCAATGGTATATATTATCGAAACATAATTACACTCATACCAAGATGGTATGTTACACCGTAATCGATGTGAGGTCTCTGTGTGAACCCTTTTGCTACAAGCCTCGCTTTCTCACCACCTCATTTACTTTGTCTATGAATGAGAAGTTTTAGTATTCTATAAGAAATATACTTATGAGGAGTAGGTATTACTGTGGTAAATACCACTCGTTTATAGAGCGAGTGATATTCTTCATTACTTGCTTCCTTTTACGTGAACAAATATGAGTGCAAGAGGCACTCTACCATGGATTTTGGTTCAGGGTCCAAAAGGTTTTAGCAATTTTAAGAAGAAATATATGTCGACAAATGTAGACTTATGTTATATGATTCTGGAGGAATCGATGAAATTTGTGGAAATGTATTTATTCCTTTTAACTCCTTGTGATTTCCTACAATGGGGTCAAGGTGTTTCGATGTCCCGATACCAAAAATTTTGTGCACTTTCATGTCGTGCTTTGGACGATGATCATCCAATGAGGTGTCTTTCAACTTGATGTTGAATTACATTTACTGGTTGATGATTTGATTTCCTCTGTTTCCGCGGAAGCATATGCGAGATTATATCTCATGTGGTCAGATTTGTCCCCCTCTTGCTCTTGTTTGAGGAGAAGAGTGGTTTATCAGGTACCTCCACTCTTTCTGACACTTTACTACAGGAATATAAAATTGAGTGACACCTTTGTCATTAGTAAATGTATGTGGCAGATTTGCAGTAGGTTGCAAATATGTGATTCTAAACTTCTTGTTCAGATTCTTTGAGTACGTGGATATAAGGACTGAATGTCAATAACATGTCGAATTTATTTCTGGGCATTCTTTGTGGTATTGATCTCCCCCTAATGCCGGAAATGTCCTTATTGCTGATGCAATCAGCATACGGGTTGTGAATAATTTTGATTGACGAATAGATTGTTATTCCTCAGATATATCCCTAATTTTTGTGTGAGGGCCCATTGATGTATGCTAGAGTGGTGACATAGGTATGTAACCGAATTATCACAGATAAGAAATACTTTGTTGATTTCCACATAATTACTACAAGGGGAAAGTAGTATGATAGGCAGTTGGTATGATTTAGATCATACTTACGGTGTGTAAGGTCGTAGTTGTTCAGCAAAATGTTGGTAAATTTACAATTCTTTCAGATTGGTCATGTAATTAATTTCACTATCTTTGATAAGATATTGAATTACACCATTCTGGTATGTACATAAGGTACCATTGCTAATGAAATGGGTTCAACAACATTGTCCATTTAAATGGTACATCCGTTGTCCACGATAATTTGCTCTTGCTTTGATAAGTTGAGCGATTAATTTGGTAAGGTCATTCATGGTTGTGTGTGACAATAGACACACTTGAAATCATTTTGTAAATGTTTCCATGAGTGACATGAAGTATCTATATAAGACAACATAATGGTTGAGTAATCCACATATCTTTTGAATGTGTTCAAGGAATAATGAGTGGATCATTTAGAATTGTAAGGTGAGAGTGCCTTAAATTAATTCCCCTATCACACATGTGGTGCACATAAAATATGATGATTTGCGAAATTTTGCAACTTGTTAAGTTGTGACCAACAGAATTGTCAATAATTTTCTAATCATCCCCAAACCAGGATGGCTAAGGCTATGAAGCATAATATTTAACTTATTAATATTTAGAAAATCATTGTGTATGCAACAATATTGTGTATGAAGTGGAAACACACATTAAAATTTATCAAATATTGTATCCAAGGGATAAGATATTAGACATTTTACTAGTATAGGCTAATAATATGTTGGGATAATTAGGAGATTACCTCAGGTCTCCGATATTATTGAGTGCAAATAAGTTCATCCTCCATTTACTGCACTAGACTTCAGTTATCCTTCTAATGAAGATTCTGAGAACAAGCATCTACCAGAACATTTTGGTTGTTATTTGTATTTTTTTAAATTTATCCCGTTGAATTTATCAGCCTTTTGAATAAATTTGCGATGTGGTTTGACCATATGTTTCAGGGTTTGGTAGTCATATGTACAATATTTATGTAACCTCACATTTGACAAACTTGAGAGTTGCCTTTGTGATCGTTTGAGAACGATCTATTCCATATTAATAGGTAATTATGTCTTTGGTTGTCTTTTACCCGCTACTTTACTTTGAAGTCCTCATGGCTATTCTTCGTCGCCACTCACTCGACATTTGGTACCAACAAGATTTTCAAATGATGGTATATCACCTGTGGGGTGAGTCTGATGATTTTAAGAGATTATATGTTTCTTCATCATGGGAAATGGTAATACCATCATATGAGGATGTAAAGTGTATCAAGGGCTTTCCAACCGGATCCGCATATGAAAATATTTGATCATGTGATCTCAACTTGAAGTTGACTAAGTGAGAAAATTCTAAGCTACGATAGACTTGAGGTCTTTGAAAAACGAATGGGAGATCATTCATGATGTTCTCATGGCAGCATGTTTCTCTTAAGGGAATATTGAAGGTGAATATATATATTCATCCATTGTGTACTTAGTTTGAGAACCAAGTGAAGTTGGTGACATATAAAATGCATATGTGCATAAATAGAATATCCATGTGTTACATGAAATGATCATGCATTATTTAATTTACTTCTTCGAGTAAAATAAAATATATGGATGAAATGATCTTGTTGAGCACAATCCACCAAGGTGATGCTTGGTGAACATGGGGTGTAAACATTCAATATAATGCATGCGATGAAATCGTTGCTAATGTTTTGGGCTTCATTCGTGAGAAAAAATGTGACTTTAGAGTCATGTCCAAAACATAGACTTTGCAATTTTAACATTGCCTAGTCACTATGAAAATAACAACCAAAATGTGATGTGGATCTTGCAATAGTGTTTGAGACACTTAGTATAAATTATGGTATCCATCTTGATAGATGGATGACACTATAATTAGAAATAGTGACGTAGGCTCCATTGCCATGCATTTTACCAATGAAATAGAAGGTAATCCAGGTATATGCAAATATTTTTGTAGCTTTCTATGACATATTCAAGCAAACTGTGCAAGAACAATATTTACTATGAGAGTAAAATATTTTAGTGAACAACAACAATAAATGCTTCAGAGGAGCAAATTCTAGTATGGCTCATGCCTTGTAGCCATATATATAAGCCTCAATTTATATAGGATAACACTTTGAAGATAACCACCAATATGGTGTAGATCTCATAGTAATAGAAAAACATAGCCTGACTTTTGTCAGTAGATGTTCTTAATTCTATTACCTTATGTTATGCTATATTTAAGAAAATCACTTTGATGATAGTCATATGTGAGGATGACATGACGTAGACCTCACAGTAATATTGGATAATCTGCAAGATTTCGTAGGAGATACCAATATTACCTTATGATATCCCGAGGTAGACACTTCTAATAGTAATATTTGGAAAAACAATTTGAAGGTAATCATCTTGTAAAACTGACAATATGTAGACCTCAGAGTAGTGATGAATAATCTCTGAATTGTGCAGTAGATGTCATCAATACCTTGTGATTCACAAATAAAAATTTAGGCTATATACACATTAATATTTGAAAGAGCACGTTGAAAATAGTCATCTTGCCAAAATGATAAAATGTAGATCTTACAGTACTGATAGATAATTTGCGAAATATGCAGTAGATGCCGTCAAATACCTTGTGATTCACAAATATAATTTAAAGTAGTCATAGTAAGTGTGACACTCTATAATCCTTGTTTCTAACTTACATCCAGACTTTAATGTATAGTTGTTCTAAATTGCTATTAATTATATGAAGAATGTTGAGGCAAACGTATAGAAGATGACACAATGCCACCGCATGTCTAATGTTCTGACCACTTGAACAGTAGTAACATGCTCATAATACATGTAGAATTCATGTTTTCCAATATATGCACAATATGACAAGACCAAAGAGTCTGCGTTGCATAGTTACTAAGGTTGATGGCCTTATTTGGCGATGAAAGAAAGTAGAAATGCTAAACTGCATATTAGAGTGAGCCTGTGGGCCTATATGCAAGTTACAGAATTATTTGGCAATAATATAAACTAGCTAGAAGGCCTTAGTCTCAAATGACCGAATGGAGAAGGATCCTATCGTCATCCACTCATCCTTGATGGATCACAAATCAATTCGTTTCTACAGAGGCCAAGATGGAGTAATTATGCATCTTTGCGTAGAGGCCTCCGCCGTTTCTCGAGGACGTAGGCCGAAAGCCGCGCCGGTCGCCTTTGTACCGCGATGATGCAAGCCGAGGGCCGCGCCGGCTACCGCTGCCGATTTTCGAGAGGAGACCTCGCCGTGAAGGGGCAGTCCAAGGGCGTTGGTCGCCGGTGCCGTGCCATACCCACCATGCTGCTGGGAGTCGCGTCGTTGCCGCCGGCGCGTATCGCAGGTAAGTCGAGGTTGACGCGCTGGAGACCACGTTGCGCTGCGCACCGGTTCAAATCGAGGAGCCGGGCTGTGGCCGAAGGCCTAGGCGAGCGCGGGCATGTGCGCTGATGCGCGCCGGTGGTGCTCCGCCACCGTCGCCTTGTACGTTCGTCGGAGGGCGTCGCCGCAGAGTACCAGCCAAGGCCCGTGGCTTCGGCTGTGGACAAGCCGGAGGGCTTCGCCACTATGCGTCGGATGCCGCCGGAGCACTATGCCACGCCTATGAAGGGCTGCGCCATCTGGTCGGTGCGAAGGTCTTGCCGTGGCCGCGGACGGCGATGGGGTCGTGGTCACCTTACCGTGCCATCCCGACGATGCCATCCCGACGAAGAACTTGAAGCAAAGCAAAGGCCAGTGCGAGTTCCATTAGCCATTGTTTGGAATTTCTTCTGTTCTTGTCTTCTTTGTGCTTCTTTTCTCTTCTACGTTGGCTTGATGCTCTTGGAAGAGTCTCGGGAGGTTCTCGTGGCCGATCGCTGAAGAGCGCCCGCTCTATAGGAGGTTTTAGTCGCACCGAAGGACGCTGATGCCCACACGTCGGCTATGCGTTGCTGCCTAGAGGGGTCGCGTGCAACCATGCGGTGGAGGTGCCCCGTTGCTGTCGATTCTTATTTTCTCGTTCTTATTGGGTCTTAAATCAACCCGATCAATCGATCTCACCATACGTACATGCCAGGTGAAATGATTCACGAAACACAACCACCATACTTACATGCCAGGTGAAATGATTCACGAAATACAACCAGTTAGTATTACTATTAGATATTTGATTGATTCGAAGAAGGCAAAAGCAAATTGAACAATCCCCTGATCGTAGATGTATCCATGTCCATGGATTCTTGTCGTGGACGTGATATTGTCTCATCGACGGCAGCGGTATGGCCTTCTCGTGTGGCCCTTTTTCAACGAAAAGCAACAGTGTTAATAACATGTTAAAGTAAAACGAGATTGAATGAAAGTGAATGGACCATAGTCTTGATTTTTATTGATTCTCAAATATATATACATATGGAAGAGGTGGAAAGAAGATGTGTCTGTTCAGAGGCATCCCTCGAGAACAGGTGTCTGTATATATATATATATATATATATATATATATATATATATATATATATATAGAAACTCTATTCATCACCCAGGGTGCAGAATAGGTTATTCTTCACCCGAGGTAATCTTACGAGCTTTTCATAAATAAATTACATTTAAAATACAAATAGTTACATTTATGTTGACCCACTATGTAAAATTTGACATAAAAAATTAAAAATATAGGCTGTAAGACAAGAAAATATGCATTTTATGTATATTTTACACTATGTTTTTACGTTTGTAATTTTACGTAACAAAAATATTTTTACGATGATTATACATTTTCTTATGGTCTCTTTTTGCGTATGGAATAAGAAAAAAAAATACGTAACGTAAAATTACGATGCATTGATGTTAAAATAGAGGGGTGAAGAATAACTATTCCTCACCCAGGATGACGAATAGCGCGATCCTATATATATATATATATATATATATATATATATATATATATATATATATATATATATATAAAGAGAAGAGACATGACTGTTCAGGGTTAAACACCGTTTGCTAATTAATTTCTAACAGTATTTACACGTTCGAGGCAAGTTATTGCATTAGTCTGATGTATGCTACAAGTTTTAGCATCCAAGTGACCCTTTACGTCAAGTTTTAGCATCACTAGTGTATTTGACTTGAAAATTTTTTACTATGCCAATTTTTTGATTTACTATTACTACTACCACTGGTGTGCAATTTGTGGTGGACCGGCCGGCAAGGCTTTCCTGGCCGATCGATCGTGGTGACCGGTGTTGACTGTTCAAACTGTTATTTTAGACCGTTGTTGACAACAGTTAAAACTGAAGGACTAAACGAGACAAGCATGCATGTTAATTAGCGCCTGGCCTGGCCGGTGGAGTTATGGTGTTGTTTGTAAACTCTTTGATTGCATATGTCCTACAGCATGTTGTACAATCTGATGGTGCTCAATCCATATTGTCCTTTGGAAAACAAAATTGAAAGTACATGTACATTTGCCTTTAAATTCGACATGCCAATAAAGTTTTCCTAAGAGCAATTACATCCATGTACTCACAAGGAAGTCTCAACATGCATCTTTTAAGATACTTTCGAAGACGACACCCAGCAACGCAATGACGTCGATCAAGAGGAGCACTATTGGTTGTTACAAAGAAGCATGGTAGAGTATGGTGTAGCACGTAGGCAGACTCTCGTAAAGATTCGACGGGTCCCGCGTCATGCTCTTGCAATGCACGCATAGATGCTACTAGCAAGTAGTGCGCGGCCGCCGCGCCATAGGGTCTACTTAATTATTCTACTTTTTCGTAACATATAGTACTACCTTGTCACGATTTAGAAGGCACGGTTAAACTTACGTGCATTTTCATAATAGACAAGGTTTAAGACGCATTGCATTTATTCATAGCAGCTAATTAGTATTTTATTGTATTATTTCTATATGCATGCGTAGTGTGAATGCTAACTTTTACCTCATCTCATATCCAATCAATAATCACCTAGGTTTCAGAGAATTTCCAAACACGCCTTCTAAACCGTGACAGAGGGAGTAAGTCGTTTTGTGTTTTTATTTATAACATCATGTAGTGATATAGTGAGCGGTGAGCACACATAGGTGAACATTTTTGCTTCTTATTTAGACTGAGATGTTGTGCCTCCAACAGGATTTGCTCCTGTGATATAGTGGTACAAGGGTGATGCCCTCTCCTCTGCCCTTTGTTTTCGGAGGCCTGCTTCCAGTGTAGACAATGTTAAAGTCGCTTTTGGATGTATTTCCAGGTTATCGAATGATCGGCAAAAAAATTTCTACGAGAGGATCGGCAAAATGTCTTGAAACTGGAGGCAAATCATTTTTAGAATTCTTGTTTGCCTTGATTTTCTCGCTCGAGGCTTGCTTTGAGCCGTTTTTCTGCTTCTAGCTCTCTTTCGTCATAGTTATGATCATTAATCACTCTATTGTGAAGATTAGAACGGTGATGGAGGGCGTCTTGAGCAGCCTTCTCCTTTGCTGCTTCTGGCAGCCCTCAAAATATGTACACCTGCAGGTGTGTCTTTCCTTAAGCCAGCGGGTCACTCATCTTGATCCAAGCTGCCTAAGTTGATTTGTAGTAGTAGATTGTCAGTCAGGCCTGCTCGGACGCAGCACCGGGTGCATGCCCCTGTAGCCAGCACAGGCTGCAGCGGCATGCCACGCCGGGGACGCGGACGCGAGAATGACGAAGACGGGAGCTCCAGGGGTGCTGGCCAGCGCTCCTGGAAAGATGTTCTGCTTTGAAGAAGCCGCACCCCGGCTAAGAAGACGCTGCCAGGGACGGCTCACCAGCGGAGTCGTTCTCCTCGTCGCCCCAAGTCCACCTCGCAGCGCCAGGGGGAGGCAAGGTCGCCACAGCCCCCACCCTCCTCCTCCGCTTCGACACCGTCGTAGCCGCGGCCGCACTCCAGCGGCACCTACGGCAGCGCCTCTCCCAGTGCTGGCCCTAGAGGGAGGCCGTGAGCGCAATCAGGCCGCACGCCCTGAGGAGACTAGCGGAGGGCGTCGAGAGGGAAAAGACCCCGTTGAGGACTTCTTCAGGGAGGCGAGGAGGACCACAGTTGCCTCTGTGGTAGCAGACCCGGTGGCGGCTGAAGTTCAGGCTGCTGCAGAGGCGGCAGTAGCTGCACCACTAGACCTCGGTGGCGAGAGCTACTTCGACGACGACGGGGATGAGGCCGAGCGGGTGCAACTGGATGCATTCAGCCCGACGTTCTCTGCCGCTACGACGGACTGCGGCCAGTTCAACCGTGCCACACCTACAGCAGCCCGCACAATGGAGGTGCAGCTAGGCGCCGTCACTAGCCGTGTGTGCCAGCTAGAGATCACCGCTGACGACGCCAACCTTCAGCAGCGCCGCGGACTCTTCCGAGCAACAGAGCCGACCATCCTTGCCACGCCGGCTAGAAGACCATCAGCGCCGCCAAAGAGCCGCGCTGCAACCACTCCAACTAGGCACAACGCCCGGCTTGCAGCTAACACTTCGTCTATTCCGGTGGCGCAGCGTGCCTCCTTCCGCATCGTCAAGGAACTAGGGCTCTTAGGACCGAGAGAGAAGCTGACCGAGGACGTCGCAAAGGCGCTCATCACGCGCTTCGAGGAGCCTCTGTCGGACAGCGACATCGCTGTCATTGCGATGCTCACACACTTAGACAGCGGTGCGCTGCGCGTCATGGCACGCATGGCGGGACCCGATGGAAGTGCCGCGGAGGCCGAGGTCTAGTATGTTAGCCTTCCAACAGCTCCAATGGCGGTCGGCTAGTAGCTGGTCTCAGTTAGGTTTTAGTTTCATGTCTAAGGCTAGTGGTAGAGATCATCATCGTCGACGTATTCTGGGGCATATTGGTGGACGTCGGCGCCCCCCTTGTATGGTAGCAGAGGTGTTATGCATGGGCCAGAGGCCATCTAGTTTATTTAGCCATTGGAGTTTGTTACTGTCTCCAAATGAATGACAAGATTCTTCCGATTATGTCATGGAACGTCCGGGGACTGAACAACCCAGTCAAGAGAGCGACCGTTTGCGAGGTAGCTATAGCACACTGCGCTGCAATTCTCTGCCTTCAAGAAACTAAGATCACGGAGTGGACTCCAACAATTATTAGGGATATTGGGGGCCAATCCCTATCTAATTGCATAGTGCTGTCGTCTCTAGGGGCAAGTGGCGGGGCGGCGATGTTGGGGAACGTCGCATGGGAAACAAAAAATTTCCTACGCGCACGAAGACCTATCATGGTGATGTCCATCTACGAGAGGGGATGAGTGATCTACGTACCCTTGTAGACCGTACAACAGAAGCGTTAGTGAACGCAGTTGATGTAGTGGAACGTCCTCACGTCCCTCGATCCGCCCCGCGAACAATCCCGCGATCAGTCCCACGATCTAGTACCGAACGGACGGCACCTCCGCGTTCAGCACACGTACAACTCGACGATGATCTCGGCCTTCTTGATCCAGCAGGAGAGACGGAGAGGTAGAAGAGTTCTCCGGCAGCGTGACGGCGCTCCGGAGGTTGGTGATGACCTTGTCTCAGCAGGGCTCCGCCCGAGCTCCGCAGAAACGTGATCTAGAGGAAAAACCGTGGAGGTATGTGGTCGGGCTACCGTGGAAAAGTCGTCTCAAATCAGCCCTAAAACCTCCGTATATATAGGTGGGAGAGGGGGGGCCTTGCCCTGGGGCTCAAGGAGCCCCAAGGGGGTCGGCCGAGCCAAGGGGGGAAGGTCTCCCCCCCCCAAACCGAGTTGGACTTGGTTTGGTGGGTGGGAGTCCTTCCTTCCCTTCCCACCACCTCCTTTTTTTTTCTCTTTGATTTTTCTTCCAATGCGCATAGGGCCCTTTTGGGCTGTCCCACCAGCCCACTAAGGGCTAGTGCGCCATCCTCAAGGCCTATGGGCTTCCCCGGGGTGGGTTGCCCCCTCCCGGTGAACTCCCGGAACCCATTCGTCATTCCCGGTACATTCCCGGTAACTCCGAAAACCTTTCGGTAATCAAATGAGGTCATCCTATATATCAATCTTCATTTCCGGACCATTCCGGAAACCCTCGTGACGTCCGTGATCTCATCCGGGACTCCGAACAATATTCGGTAACCAACCATACAACTCAAATACGCATAAAACAACGTCGAACCTTAAGTGTGCAGACCCTGCGGGTTCGAGAACTATGTAGACATGACCCGAGAGACTCCTCGGTCAATATCCAATAGCGGGACCTGGATGCCCATATTGGATCCTACATATTCTACGAAGAACTTATCGTTTGAACCTCAGTGCCAAGGATTCATATAATCCCGTATGTCATTCCCTTTGTCCTTCGGTATGTTACTTGCCCGAGATTCGATCGTCAGTATCCCCATACCTATTTCAATCTCGTTTACCGCCAAGTCTCTTTACTCGTTCCGTAATACAAGATCCCGCAACTTACACTAAGTCACATTGCTTGCAAGGCTTGTGTGTGATGTTGTATTACCGAGTGGGCCCCGAGATACCTCTCCGTCACACGGAGTGACAAATCCCAGTCTTGATCCATACTAACTCAACTAACACCTTCGGAGATACCTGTAGAGCATCTTTATAGTCACCCAGTTACGTTGCGACGTTTGATACACACAAAGTATTCCTCCGGTGTCAGTGAGTTATATGATCTCATGGTCATAGGAACAAATACTTGACACGCAGAAAACAGTAGCAACAAAATGACATGATCAACATGCTACGTCTATTAGTTTGGGTCTAGTCCATCACGTGATTCTCCTAATGACGTGATCCAGTTATCAAGCAACAACACCTTGTTCATAATCAGAAGACACTGACTATCTTTGATCAACTGGCTAGCCAATTGGAGGCTTGCTAGGGACAGTGTTTTGTCTATGTATCCACACATGCAAATGAGTCTTCATTCAATACAATTATAGCATGGATAATAAACGATTATCTTGATACAGGAATTGTAATAATAACTATATTTATTATTGCCTCTAGGGCATAATTCCAACAGGCGATACTCTGGAACAGGAATCTAGCTACGGTAGAATCTCATGTTGTAGGTGTCTATTCAATCACAACAAAAGTAACACTTCTCGGGCAGCTAAATAGCTTCTGGATCACATCTGTCTATGGTCCAACGGATGACGCCAGAAAGGAAGACTTCCTCCGTGAGATCACCCTCTCCGCACCGCCGTTAGCGGAGCCATGGCTGATCGACGGAGACTTCAACCTCATCTAAGCTAGGGATAAGAATAACCTCAACCTGAACCGTAGGCTGATGGGAAGATTTAGATCAGCAATCGACACTGCGGGTCTCAAAGAGATCAAATGCAAAAATAGGCGCTTCACGTGTAGCAATGAACGTCGGGACCCAACCATGGCCAGCATAGATAAATTCTTCTGCAACCAGGCCTGGGAACATCTTTTTCCCTGTGCCTCCCTCTTAGCGGCGTCTACGGCTACATCCGACCACTGCTCACTTCTCCTAGCCGACACAACTACCTCGCCTAGGCCGGCCATGTTTAAGTTCGAAAGCTTCTGGCCAAACCTCCCCCGATTTCATGACACGGTCATCGCGGCTTGGAGTAGACCGGTTCAAGCAACATCCGCTTTCCAGCGGCTGCACATCAAGCTAGGGCGAGCTGCGCACGACCTTAGAATATGGAGCAAAGCTTTTCTTAGCAACGCGAAAATCCAATTCTTCATAGCAGCAGAGCTGATACTTCGATTCGATGTAGCACAGGAATCGCGATGCCTGTCCGAAGCTGAGTTCAACCTCCGTAAGCTTCTAAAGCTACGTCTGTTAGGACTGTCAGCGATTGAGCGTGCGAGGAAGCGGCAAGCTTCTAGGCTAACTTGGATACGGGTAGGAGACATTGGAACAAATTTTTTCCATGCTAAAATGAGATCCCGTAGACAAAAGAACTTCATCCACAGCCTTCAGAATACAAATGAGATTGCAACATCGCACGTGCAAAAAGGGGCTCTCATCTACAGCCACTTCAACGCCAGCCTGGGAACCAAAACGGACCGCCTCACAGGCATTGACTGGACTGCACTCAACATGCCCTCTCTACACAATTCAGGGCTAGACAACCCCTTCTCCGAGTCGGAGATATGGGATGCGATAAAAGCTTCTCCTTTAGAAAAGGCGCCGGGTCCGGATGGATTCATAGGAATGTTTTTCAAAATCTGCTAGCAGCATATCAAAGCCGACGTCATGTTAGCCTTTAATAGCTTCTATCATCTGGCAAGAGGAGACTTCAGTAGTTTAAACACACTAAAGGTGATACTCATCCCGAAAAAAGATGGAGCAACAGAGATTCAGGACTTTAGACCAATCAGTTTGATACACTCCTTCGCCAAACTAGTCGCAAAAGTCCTATCACTTCAGCTATCTACGGTGATATCATACATCATCGCTCCGGCGCAATCCGCATTCTTACGCTCGAAGTCCACGCAAGATAGCTACCTGCATGTGCAAAATGTGATTAGAAGACTCCACCGTCAGAGGATTCCTGCACTTCTCCTAAAGCTAGACATTGCAAAAGCATTTGACAACGTCTCCTGGGAATACCTACTAGAGCTGCTGGAAGTGCTAGGATTCCCAGCACGATGGCGTGACTAGATCACCCTGCTGCTTAGCACCTCATCATCGTCATTTATGCTCAACGGAACCCCTGGGGGCCTTATCCGCCATCGCAAGGGGCTGCGCCAGGGAGATCCACTATCACCCCTTATCTTCATAATAGCCATCGACCCTCTTCACAGACTCCTATCACGGGCGACAGATAGACATATGCTAGCTCCGCTGCCGGGTAGACATATCCCCCTTAGGGTCAGCCTTTATGCTGACGATGCTGTGATCTTTGCTACACCGACCAGACAAGAAATAGACACGCTTCTTGACATCCTTCATGACTTCGGGAACGCGACGGGGCTACGTATTAACCCAGTGAAATCGATGGCGACGCCCATTCGATGTGAAGGAATCGACCTTCATGAGGTTCTGCGTAGTTTTGGGGGACAGACAGTAGATTTCCCTGTTAGATACCTAGGCCTCCCCCTCACGCTCTCGCGGCTGCGCCTCGTCCACACCCAGTTCATCCTAGATAGAATTCGGGCCAGGCTCCCTGGATGGAAAGGGAGACTCCTCACAATAGCCGGTAGAAGAGTTCTGGTTAGGAATGTCCTAACATCCTTGCCCACTTTTGCCCTATCTGTGCTGCGGGTACCAAAAAAATTCCTTCTAGAGATCGACAAGGCCCGCCGCAGATTCCTTTGGGCACAGCATGAGGAGGTTTCTGGGGGTAAATGCAAAGTAGGTTGGCAAGGGGTTTGTTGCCCAATAGAAAACGGAGGTCTCGGAATCCTAGACATGACACATTTCACCAGAGCTCCGCGGCTACGCTGGCTGTGGCTATCCTGGACGACCCAGGATAGACCATGGAACGGAATGCAGCTCCCATGTGATAATGATGACAAAGCCTTGTTCAACGCCTCTACGCTAGTTACACTAGGGGATGGTGAAAAGGCTACGTTTTGGAATTGTCCCTAGACAGGCTCGGGAAACCGAAAGTCGGCTTTCCCAAATCTTTTTAGGCACACCCGTAGAAAAAACAGATCTGTCAAGGAGGCACTCCAGAATAACAATTGGATTGCAGACCTCGCACACGGTGACACCGCCAGCATATGGGAAGAAGCCATCAGATTGAATAGATGGATCCAACACAAGGATATCCGACTGCAAGAGCAAGTATGCGACTCTATCCGATGGATACATGAAGCTTCAGGTGTATACTCTGCTGGCTCGACATATAAAGCCCAATTTCAGGGGTTTTATAAATCAGAGTTCCGTCGGCTGATATGGGACACTTGGGCACCGGCAAAGCTAAATTTTTTCGCATGGCTGCTACTCAAGGATAGGTTATGGTGTAATGATCGTCTACAAAGAAGAGGCTGGGCAAACAACTACTTCTGCCAACTGTGCCTGAGAAATCTAGAGTCATCAGTGCACTTGTTCTGGCAATGCCCGATAGCATTAGCAGTGTGGTCGCAGGCGGCAGGGTATGTGGGCTGCAATTCCATCCACCCAACCAATTGGACTGGCAGCAGCAAGTCGGAAACTATCATATCCAAAATGATTAGCAATGCACCGGCAGAGCACAGAAAGGCGATCAAAACTATGGTCATCTTAATTCTCGCAGCGATCTGGAAGGAGAGAAACGAATGTACTTTCAGAAACAAGAAGGGGCAAGCCCAAGACATCAAGGAGGAAATCAACAGAACCCTGAGACTGTGGCGCGAGGCAGGCGCTATACACCTAGAGCACCCCTTTGGGGAACCACCATGAGAGTCTGCTTGCTAACCTACCCCCCTTTTTTGTATTTCTTCCTCTTACTTCTTTGATCCACTGATCACCCTTCACCCTTTCATGTATTTCTTCTACATGTGCTTCGTGCTATTTTAATACAAGCCGGCCATCGCCGGATCTTTCAAAAAGATAATTGCCTCAAGGAGAAGACGCTTTGAGATCGGAACATCCTATAAATGCTATGCATTTGCTGTGAGCAATGGAGCTATGAATATGGTAGAATTTGGGACGTTGGACAGTAGACAGTACTTACCTGCTGCTCCGCTGGTGTCGTGTGCGCGTCCATGGACGTCTTGCTCACTCTTTTGTCTCTTTTTTCTTCCCCGTAGATGTGCTACCACGGGACGTTCGTGCGCTCTTGTCGTTGAAAATGGAGAAGTAGGTCTTCATATCAAAAATGCTAGACATACAGGCTTTTACAAGGGTTCTACAGGCTCTTTCCAAACTTTTTAAACATGCCCCTCCTGATTTCAACGGGGGTTGGCCCATGCCTCTGCTATTGACCAATTAGAAACTGCCATGACACCCTGTAATCTCCTCATTCCGTAACCCTTTTGTATGTGTAGCAAAGCTCGTCTTCATATATACAATTACCGAGCTATGCGATCAGCCACATAGGTGGTAACATGGTACATCTGCATGCTTACCTATGTGGCTTGAGCAGCAGGAATGCCAGCCGGGTTTGCCACATGCTTTATGCATGCATGTACGTTGTTTACCCAGTTTTTGTGCGTACGTGACGGAGACACGTAAGTGAGCCGGTGATACTCACTTCTACACTTTATGAAGCGTAATTTTCCTTTGAGAGGCAAAGCTTTTATTTAATTATTTATTTATCGTACATGCTATAGCTTTGAATTTCCACATCACACGCAGCCTTGACGGAAGCAAAGTAAGGGGGTATTTGGTTACATGGACTCATTAGGGACTTAGAACTTATAAGTCTTTTCAAGTCCCATCTAAACCAAACAGGAGGGACTTATAGGGACTTAAAATGGGTATTTGGGACTTATAAAATAAGATTCTAAAGGAGAGTCTTATAGGGACTTATAGTTGTAATATGATCTTTTAGTCCATGTTAAGTTCTAGCAATCAAACATGTAGAAACTTATAGGGACTTAGGACTTATAAGTTGGGACTAAAAAAAGTTCTAGGACTTATGAATCAAACGGGACCTAATGATCAATAAAACGTCCAACCCTCTAAGCAGTAAGCCTTAGCAATTCAGCTACAAATTTTATGAAAAAAAAAGCAAAACCAATTGAATCACGTCAATAAAAATAAAACAATCACCAACCACACGCTTACCAGATGACGAATCCAAAGGCCGCTTGCCATGCCGTATCTCCAGCCAGCGCCGACGGGCCTTATCAGTGGCCTTCAATATTCCTCAAAAAAGGTTTAGTGGCCTCCAATGAGGCCTCCAACTGTCGTCGACCGTCATCATCAAAGAGTGGAACTAAACCAAGGAACACAATTTACTCCCGTGCTGTAGAGGATAGCTGTAAGGTAGCGCATGTGTGTCGCTTGGTAAATAAACAAGTGCATGCAAATTACTCAATACTTAGCCACGTAGTTCTTCTAGAAATGCCATGCAAAAGGAGACCAAACCGTAGGCAGACACGCCAGTTTTTATTTCTGTTTTTCAACATAGAATAGCCACGTAGTTTTTCTAGAAATGGCATGCAAAAGGAGACCAAACCGTAGGAAGACACATTAGTTTTTACTTCTGATTTTCAACGTAGAACGATGCCACGTCCATGCAAAAGCATTCCAGGATGTTTCTTTAAAGTAAATGAAAAGGCCACAAAAATCGCAGCACGACAAAGACTAACCAAAAACGGATTTGGTCACCTAGTATAATAATATGTAAGGACCAATAAAAAATTACATTTCTCACCTGATATAATATATATTGCACACTCCGCAAGACACGCGTCAAACAACACGAAGCAAAAAAAGTCAAAATAGCCAGGAAATTCAAACCCTTTGGGGCCTCGAGTTTGTTTATACGTACGACGACAAACCACACTGTTAGAAATAAGTTGTGATCTACCCCTATTCTTTCGCGCTTATCCGTGATGCCGCTTACAATCACATATCTGAGGCTAGGGGTAAGGACATTCTTATACTGCGTTTTCAAAGAGTCAACCTTTTTTACAGTTCTAAGATCCCTAGTCTTTAAACTAGTTTCCGGATAAAGTCCAGATCAAACTACCAACCACGATATAATTTGTCTGTTAACGGATCCTATCCGTCGAGTTTCCGAAGCACGCGCTTGTGAGCAACGCGTCATAACAGAGTATAAATTCCTCTAATTATGTAGATCAACATTAGGGGCGTAATATAATTACAAGATCTAGCTTCTTCCAATTATTAGCGTACCCGGGTAGTCTTTCTAATATATAAAATATATTGTATTCCACCGATAATTGACCAGCTTCCTTAAGCATGCAACACTTAAGTACATTTCAACAAGAATAATTCCATGCACATAACACATGTATAATTTCATATGAGGTATTCCGAATATCAATGATAACAAGTATTTGAATATAGTTGAAGGACACATAATCCCAACACAGATAACACAGAAAGAGAGGCCGCGGAGGAGGTGCATGAGCTGGAGGGGACACAATTTCGTGTTTTGACTCTTTTAGCGAAGTAAATCCTACTCTAACCCTTAGTTATAAGAATTTGTGATCTAATCCTTTTCATACCGTTGGGCCTCATGACGATAGGGTATAACAACCTACCACCAAGCTCCCTGGCAGTAGGAAAAGGGGCCATGTCAGCGCAGTGCATCTCTACCGCCACAGGTGTTGGCGGTAGCATATGCAACCCCAAGGCGTGTGTCGATAGGATGCATGCACACAGACTTAGAACTTTTTGCGGTATGGCGTGCAACGCTACCGCCAGGGACCTTGGCGTTAGTTGTTATACCCTACCGTCATGGGGCCTGGTAGTAGAAAAATGGTCAGATCCCGATTTCTTTTGCAAATGAGGGTTAGATCTTGATTTACTTCACCAAAAGGGTCAAAACATGAAATTTAGTCGCCAGAGGGACTTATGTCCAACTGCATTACTATTGTGTGTGTCATCAATCACGACACTCACACAATATCACGTGAGCCCAATCCAGACCCCCTCGATCTACCGTGTGTTCAACGCTGATGCGGCTATGGTCTTCCTCAATTGATGTCATACATGTCCTTCGCAATCTCGGCTTCAAAAAACATTGGATCACTTGGGTTTGTAGTCTCCTCTTTATATCATTCACACGGATCATTGTTAATGAACATCCTCGAAATAAACTTGATAAAGGACCCTATTTTCAAGCCTCCTATTGTTTTTATTATTCAGGGTTGTGTTATTGAGGAGCTTGATGTCAAAGATGACAACACTTGAATCATATGCATTATGCCTAGCCAGGACATAAAACAATAGCGCTAGTTGGGAGGCAACCCAATAGTTATCTTTACATTTTGCTTTTTAGTTTTTGTTTTTGTGTGATAACATGATAGTTTACTCTGTAATGATTGTTTTTTTGTGTGTGCTTAATTTAGTGTTTGTGCCAAGTAAATCCTTCGGGATGGCTTGAATAATAGTAGAATTGATGCTGTGCGAAAACATAAACTTTAATGTTCAGTGCAAAATTTATCTGATTTTACTGGAATGTATTTTTGATCTGAATGTTTGACACAACATTGATATACAAATTTTCGAGGTCATCCTCATTTTTCAGAATTTTTGGAGTTACAGAAGTAGAGTACTTAATTGTATCTTTACAGACTAATCTGTTTTTATACATATTCTGTTTTTTGCTTGCATAGTTTGCTTGTTTTGATGATGCTATGGATTATATCAAAGGTTATAAGTGATGGAGAAGTTAGAATATAGTACCTTATGCAATTATAAAATATGAATCAATTTATAATAGTACCTAAAGTATTTGATATGTGTATTACACTAACGGATCTCACGAAGTTTCTGTTGAGTTTTGTGTGCTGAAGTTTTCAAGTTTTGGGTGTTATAGCGATGGACAAAGGATTAAGGAGAGGCAAAAGTCTAAGCTTGAGGATGCCCAAGGCACGCCAAGGTAATATTCTAGGAATACTCAAGCGTCTAAGTTGGGGATGCCCCGGAAGGCATCCCACTTTTGTTGGGTAGCATGTCACATCAAAAAATATATTTTTATCATTTACCTACTAGAGGGCGAGCAAGAATTAAGCTTGGGAATGCTGGTACGTCTCCAATGTGTCTATATTTTTTTATTGTTCAATGCCATTATATTATCATTCTATGATACTTTTGGGAGTTTACTTACTAAATAATATTATTTTTTACCACAACCTATTAACCCCAGTGCCTAGTGCGAGTTGCTATTTTCTACATATTTTTGGCTTTTCAGGTTACATTACCAAACGAAGTCCAATTGCCATGAAACTTTTTGACGATTTTTTCTAGACCAAAAGAAGATCTCGAAGCTTCGGGAGGAGACCATAGGCCTCACTCGTGCTCCCCTCGACGACCTCCTAGTGCCCCTCTCTGGCCAATAAATTCACATATTGTCGGAATCAGAGCTCCGCATACCTAAGAAAAGGTTCGAACTCTCGGGTGCACTCGCTCTCCTACCCTGTTCTACCTATCAACTTTGCAGCGACTTTACGGCGACTCGATCCAAGGAAAGCTATCCAGAACACACGACAGTTTACCCAGGTTCGATCCGCCTTGTGGCGTAAAACCCTACTCCTACTTGTTTTGGATTGCTTGAGGTGGAATACTAGTACAAAGGTGGGTTCTTGCCCTAGCGGAGACGATGGGGGTCGGAATCCCCTTCTACGGAGGCCGGGCCTCTCTTTTATACTGGCCTTGGTCCTCTACCCCTGAAAACACTTGACGGGAAGGGTTTCCATAACAGCCATTTCGAAAGGGGACATGACTGCAGTCTGCCCTGACAAAGGTGGTCTTCGCGTGCAAAAGCCTCTCCTCGTGACGTGCTGGTGGGCTCGGGGGTGACCTATGTCTGCCGAGCCCCCAACCTTGGTCCTCTTGAAATGATAAGGGAACTTTTGGGAGATGCTTTGAGGCCCGCTTGCCAGCCTCGCTATCTTAGCACAAAAGCAGAAAGCTTTCCTGCCCATCCCTGCTGGCACCACTCCTGCATTGTGTGCATGACTTGCGTCACCCACGCGGGGCGCACGATGGTGGGGCCTTGCCAGGCTGACCTCGATGAATCCACGTCGCAAGGGCTTTAGGGGTAGCCTCGGAGCGCGTCCCCGAACTGAACACCCTCTCACAGTCTTTGACGATGACCCCAAGATGCTCACCTCACGAGGCTAGGGCCCTCACGCAGGTCTTCCTCGCTTATCCCGTCGATGTACCAGGCCGGGATTGAATGGCCATGCCGCGCCTGGGGCTGTAGGCCGACGGGCCTAGGTACCCTCGGTCTCAGGGGCCCGATAGTAGCCCACAGGCATGCGTTGTGCACGACTCCTTCCGATGGGAGGGGCGAAGCGATGTGGGCCCCAACCGCGTGCTGGTTAGGCGCGACACATGGTGTCCGCCCAGTAGTGGGTCGCTCTTGCCACTCCCCATGATGCCTTGGTAACTGCCCTGAGCCGTCATAAACCCTGTGTGCGCAATCGGCCCGTCATTGCTCTCCCTTGCCTTGTGCCGCCTTCGTGCGTCTTCCTTCTTGCATAAGATTGTCCCCATCCGCCAAGCGACCACTGCCCCTTCTCTCACACCATCGATGCAGCTTCCCCAAACAGGGAAGGTGAGGGAATGGCAGTGGAAGAAGGGCGTCCAGTGTCGGAACCCGCCCTGGGTTGGTCCACGGTGCTGAATCGCGAAGGGCTCGACAAGTTTCCCCCCATGGTCACGACTGGCTCAAGTGAATGGTGTCAACCAAGATCTTGCCGGCTTTGGCCCCCCTCAGAGAGCTGTCAACAACCTCCATCGCTCTTCATCTCCCGACGCTCTTCTTTGGCCTACTTCCCCCATTCTCGGAGTTCTTCAATGCCGTGCTCGCGCATTACAAAATTGACGCGCTGCTCCTTGATCCGAGATCCTTTCGCCTTCCTCTATGAGGCCTTTCTCGGCATCCCTCCTTTGGTGGCGCTGCTCCCGCACTTCTTGTCCCTCTAGCTAACCGCTTCGACCAGCGACGGATGCTTCCGAGAGGCCACGAGAGGCCTCTGGGCGCACCTATCTGTTGCGGAACGTTGCATGGGAAACAAAATTTTTCCTACGCACACGAAGACCTATCATGGTGATGTTCATCTACGAGAGGGAGATTGGATCCACATACCCTTGTAGATCAGTGGGAAGCGTTAAGAAATGCGCTTGATATAGTGGTACAACTTCGTGATTCAAATCACCGTCGTCCCACGATTCGTCCCATGATCCGTTCCGATCTAGCGCCGAACGGACGACACCTCCGCATTCTGCACACGTACAGCTCGATGACGATCTCGGCCTTCTTGATCCAGCAAGAGAGACGAGGAAGTAGATGAGTTCTCCGGCAGCGTGACAGCGCGCCGGTGGTGGTGATGATCTACTCCTGCAGGGCTCCGCCCGAGCTCCGCAGAAATCCGATCTGGAGGAAGAACTACGTGGTATGGGTTTGAGTTGCACGTGGCAAAGTTGTGTCTCAAAAGCCCTAAAACCACCAATATATATAGGAGGAGGGGAGGGGCTAGCCTTGGGGCTCAAGGGAGCCCCAAGGGCGCCGGCCGATTGGGAGGAGGTGGACTCCCACCCCAATTCCGTTTGGGGAAAGGGGTCCACTCCTTCCTTCCCATCTTCCTCTTTCCCTGTTTTTCTTTTCCTTTGGTTTTTTCTCCTTGTGGCGCTATAGCCCACTTGGGCTGGCTTCACCAGCCCACTAAGGGCTGGTGCGCCACCCTAGGGCTACTGGGCTCACTCCCGGGTGGGTGGGCCCCTCCCGGTGAATACCCGGAACCCATTGGTCACTCCCGGTACACTGCCGGTAATGCCCGAAATCTTTCCAGTGACCAAATGAAACCATCCTATATATCAATCTTCGTTTCCAAACCATTTCAGAAAAACTCGTGACGTCCGTGATCTCATCCGGGACTCCGAACAACCTTCGGTCACCAACACATATAACTCAACTATACTAAAACGTCACCGAACCTTAAGTGTGCAGACCCTGCGGGGTTCAAGAACTATGCAAACATGACCCGAGACACTCCACGGTCAATATCAAATAGCGGGACCTGGATGCCCATATTGGATCCTACATGTTCTACAAAGATCTTATTGGTTGAACCTGTTTGGCAAGGATTCATATAATCCTGTATAACATTCCATTTATCCTTCGGTATGTTACTTGCCCGGGATTTTATCGTCGGTATCCCTATACCTATTTCAATCTCGTTACCGGCAAGTCTCTTTACTCGTTCCGTAATACAAGATCCCATGAATTACACTTGAGTCATATTACTTGCAAGGCTTGTATGTGATGTTGTATTGCCGAGTGGGCCCCGAGATACCTCTCCGTCACACGGAGTGACAAATCCCAGTCTTGATCCATGCTAACTCAACAGACACCTTCGGAGATACCTGTAGAGCACCTTTATAGTCACCCAGTAACGTTGTGACGTTTGATACACACAAGGTATTCCTCCGGTGTCCGTGAGTTACATGATCTCATGGTAATAGGAATGAATACCTGACACGCAAAAAACAATAGCAACAAAATGACACGATCATATGCTACGTTCATAGTTTGGGTCTAGTCCATCACATGATTCTCTTAATGATGTGACCTAGTTATCAAGAGACAATAGTTGCATATGGTCAGAAAACCTTAACGATCCTTGATCAACTGGCTAGCCAACTAGAGGCTTGCTAGGGACATTGTTTTGTCTAGATATCCACACATGTATCTATGGTTTCATTCAATACAATTATAGCATGGATAATAAACGATTATCTTGAAACAGGAAATATAATAATAACTATTTTATCATTGCCTCTAGGGCATATTTCCAAGAGTCTCCCACTTGCACTAGAGTCAATAATCTAGTCTCACATCGTCATGCGATTTACATTGGAATGAATCTAACACCCATACAGTTCTGGTGTTGATCATGCTTCGCTCGTGGAAGAGGTTTAGTGAGCGGATCTGCTACATTTAGATCCGTGTGCACTTTGCAAATATTTACATCCTCTCCTTCGACGTAGTCGCGGATGAGGTTGAAGCGTTGTTTGATGTGTCTGGTCTTCTTGTGAAACCTTGGTTCCTTTGCTAAAGCAATGGCACCAGTGTTGTCACAGAACAGAGTTATTGGATTTAGTGCACTTGGCACAACTCCAAGATCCGTCATGAACTGCTTCATCCACACACCCTCCTTTGCTGCCTTCGAGGTTGCCATGTAGTCCGCTTCACATGTAGAACCTGCTACGACCCTTTGCTTGGAACTGCACCATCTTACCGCACCCCCATTAAGAATAAATATGTATCCGGTTTGAGACTTAGTGTCATCCAGATTAGTGTCAAAGCTTGCGTTGACGTAACCCTTTACGACGAGCTCTTCATCACCTCCATAAACAAGAAACATTTCCTTAGTCCTTTTCAGGTACTTCAGAATATTCTTGATCGCCGTCCATGATCCACTCCTGGATTACTTTGAAACCTGCATGCCATACTTATGGCCAGGCTGACATACGGTCTAGTGCACAACATTGCATACATGATAGACCCTATGACTGAAGCATAGGAGACGGTACTCATCTTTTCTCTATCTTCGACAGTTACAGGACACTGAGTCTTACTCAACTTCATACCTTGTAATACTGGCAAGAACCCCTTCTTGGACAGTTCCATTTTGAACTTCTTCAAAACTTTATCAAGGTATGTGCTTTTTGAAAGTCCTATCAGGCGCCTCGATCTATCCCTATAGATCTTAATGCCTAATATGTAAGCAGCTTCTCCTAGGTCCTTCATTGAAAAACATTTTTTCAAGTAATCTTTTACGCTCTCTAAAAACTCCACATTGTTTCCAATCAGCAATATGTCATCCCACATATAATATTACGGACGCCACAGAGCTCCCACTCACTTTCTTGTAAATACAAGATTCTCCAACAACTTGTATAAACCCAAACGCTTTGATCACTTCATCAAAGAACTTATTCCAACTCTGAGGTGCTTGCACCAGTCCATAAATGGATCGCTGGAGCTTGCACACTTTGTTAGCATTCTTTGGATCGAAAAAACCTTCGGGTTGCATCATATACAACTCTTCCTTAAGAAAACCGTTAAGGAACGCTGTTTTGACATCCATCTGCCAGATTTCATAATCGAAAAATACAGTTATTGCTAACATGATTCGGACGGACTTAAGCATCGCTACCGGTGAGAACGTCTCATTGTAGTCAACTCCTTGAACTTGTGAAAAACCCTTTTCCACAATTCGAGCTTTATAAACGGTCACATTACCGTCCGCGTCCGTCTTCTTCTTAAAGATCCATTTGTTCTGAATAACCTTGCGACCTTCAGGTAATACTTCCAAAGTCCACGCTTTGTTTTCATACATAGATCCTATTTCAAACTTCATGGCCTCCAACCATTTGTTGGAATCCGAGCCCACCATTGCTTCTTCATAATTTGCAGGTTCATTGTTGTCTAACAACATGATAGATAAGACAGGATTACCGTACCACTCAGGAGCAGTACGTGATCTTGTCGACCTACGAGGTCCAATAGGAACTTGATCCGAAGCTTCATGATCATCATCATTAGCTTCCTCCTCAACCGGCGTCGCTTCGACAGAGGTTTCCCCTTGCCCTGTGCCACCATCTAGAGGGAGTAGAGGTTCGACAACCTCATCAAGTTCTATCTTCCTCCCACTCAATTCTTTCGAGAGAAACTCCTTCTCAAGAAAAGCTCCGTTTTTAGCAACAAACACTTTGCCCTCGGATCTGAGATAGAAGGTGTACCCATCTGTCTCCTTTAGGTAACCTATGAAGACACACTTTTCCGCTTTGGGTTCCAGCTTTTCAGGCTAAAGCTTTTTGAAATAAGCATCACATCCCCAAACTTTAAGAAACGACAACTTTGGCCTATTGCCATACCATAGCTCATATGGTGTCATCTCAATGGATTTTGATGGTGCCCTATTTAAAGTGAATGCAGCTCTCTCTAATGCATAACCCCAAAACGATAATGGCAAATCTGTAAGAGACATCATAGATCACACCATATCTAACAAAGTACAATTACAACATTCAGACACACCATTACACTGTGGTGTTCCAGGCGGTGTCAACTGTGAAACAATTCCACATTGTCTTAAGTGAGCACCAAACTCGAAACTCAGATATTCGCCCCCTCAATCAGAACGCAGGAACTTGATCTTCTTGTTACGATGATTTTCGACTTCACACTGAAATTGCTTGAACTTCTCAAACATTTCAAACTTGTGATTCATCAAGTAGATATATCCATACCTACTCAAATCGTCAGTGAAGGTGAGAAAATAACGATATCCATCGCGTTCCTCCACACTCATCGGACCGCACACATCGGTATGTATGATCTCCAACAAGTCACTTGCACTCTCCATTATTCCGGAGAACGGAGTCTTAGTCATCTTGCCCATGAGGCATGGTTCGCACGTGTCAAGTGATTCAAAATCAAGTGACTCCAAAAGCCCAGCGGAATGGAGTTTCTTCATGCGCTTTACTCCAATATGACCTAAGCGGCGGTGCCACAAAAACGTGGCGCTATCATTGTTAACTGTACATCTTTTGGTCTCAATGTTATGTATATGTGTATCATCACAATCAAGATTCAATATGAACAAACCTCTCACATTGGGTGCATGACCATAAAATATATTACTCATGGAAATAGAAAAACCATTATTCTCTCACTTAAACGAGTAACCGTCTCGCAATAAACATGATCCAGATATAATGTTCATGCTTAACGCAGACACTAAATAACAATTATTTAAGTTCATAACTAATCCTGATTGTAACTGAAGTGAGACTGTGCCGACGGCGATTGCATCAACCTTGGAACCATTTCCCACGCGCATCGTCACTTCATCCTTCGCCAGCCTTTGTTTATTCCACAGTTCCTGCTTTGAGTTGCAAATATGAGCAACATAACTGGTATCAAATACCCAAGCACTACTATGAGAGTTGGTTAAGTACACATCAATAACATGTATATCACATATACCTGATTTTTCTTTGGCCGCCTTCTTATCAGCCAAATACTTGGGGCAGTTGTGCTTCCATTGACCCATCCCCTTGCAATAATAACAGTCTGTTTCCGGCTTAGGTCCAGCCTTGGGTTTCTTCATCGGATTGGCAACAGTTTTCCCGCTCTTCTTGGAGTTACCCTTCTTGCCTTTGCTGTTTCTGTTGAAACCAGTGGTCTTATTGACCATCAACACTTGATGCTTTTAACGGAGTTCTGACTCTGCGACTTTCAGCATCGCGAATAACTCGCCGGGTGACTTGTTCATCCCTTGCATGTTATAGTTCAACACAAATCTCTTATAGCTAGGTGGCATTGATTGAAGAATTCTGTCAGTGATAGCCTCTTGCAGAAGTTCAATCCACAGCTCAGCTAGACGGTTTGAGTACCCAGACATTTTGAGCACATGTTCACTGACAGACGAATTCTCCTCCATCTTGCAAGCATAGAATTTATCGGAGGTCTCATACCTCTCGATCCGGGCGTTCTTCTGAAAGATAAACTTCAACTCCTAGGATATCTCATATAATCCATGACGCTCAAAACGTCATTGAAGTCCCGGTTCTAAGCCATACAAGATTGCACATTGAACTACTGAGTAGTACTCCTTACGCGATTGCCAAGCGTTCAAAACATCTTGGTCAGACGTAGCGAGTGATTCATCTCCTAGCGCAGCATCAAGGACATAATTCTTTTTCCCAGCTTGTAGGATGAGCCTAAGGTTATGTGCCCAGTCTACAAAGTTGCTTCCATCATCTTTTAACTTAGCTTTCTCTAGGAACGTATTTAATTTCAGGGTTGCTACTGCGTGAGCCATTGATCTACAACATAAAATATTGCAAAGTGGACTGAGACTATGTTAAATAAAATTAGAGTTTAACTAATCAAATTACTAATAAACTCCCATCAAAAAATACATCCCTCTAGTCATTTGAGTGGTGCATGATCCAAATCCACTAACTCAAGTCCGATCATCACGTGAGTTGAGTATAGTTTCAGTGGTAAACATCTCTATGCTAATCATATCAACTATACGATTCCTTCTTGACCTTTCGGTCTCTTGTGTTCTGAGGCCATGTCTGCACATGCTAGGCTCGTCAAGTTTAACCCGAGCGTTCCCCGTGTGCACCTGTTTTGCACCCGTTGTATGTGAACGTTGAGTCTATCACACCCGATCATCATGTGGTGTCTCGAAACGATGAACTGTCGCAACGGTACACAGTCGGGGAGAACACAATTTTATCTTGAAATTTTAGTGAGGGATCACCTTATAATGCTACCACCGTTCTAAGCAAGATAAGGTGCATAAAAGGATTAACATCACATGCAATTCTTGATGATATTGCCATGATCTTGTACTTCTTGATCTCCATCACCAAAGCACCGGCAAGATCTTCTTGTCACCGGTGCCACACCATGATCTCCATCATCGTGCCGCCATCGAGGTTCTCGTGCTATCTATGCTCTTACTACTAAAGCTACAACCTAGCAATATAGTAAACGCATCTGCAAACACAAACATTAGTTTAAAGACAACCCTATGGCTCATGCCCTGCAAAACAAGTTAGACGTCCTCTAATTTGTTGTTGCATGTTTTACGTGGCTGCTATGGGTATCTAGTATGGTCGCATATTACTTACGCATAAACTACAACGGAGATGTGCAAATTGCTATTTAACCTCTCTCCAAGGACCGCCTCAGTCAAATCCAATTCAACTAAAGTTGAAGATACAGGCACCCGCCAGTCATCTTTATGCAACGAGTTGCATGTTGGTCGATGAAACCAGTCTCTCGTAAGCATACGAGTAATGTCGGTCCGGGCCGCTTCAATCCAACAATACCGCCGAATCGAGAAAAGACTAAGGAGGGCAGCAAATCAAACATCAACGCCCACAGAACCTTTTGTGTTCTACTCGAGATAACATCTACACATGAACCTAGCTCATGATGCCACTGTTGGGGAACGTTGCATGGGAAACAAAATTTTTCCTACGCACACGAAGACCTATCATGGTGTAACAACTAAGATGCGGTTCTTTCCGATCTAGGGAACGAGGCCCCGAATTGGAAAGAAGCGCATCTAAGCGTTTTGCAAACACGGTAACATAACACATACATAATAATAAATGACAATTAGGGATTCAACTGCCATCTCATAAATAATATCAGAGTTACACCATGCATTCAAACAAGGTAGTTCCGCTACGGACTACAAAACATGAGAAATGACTATGCTACCCTGCATGCTTGCCCACGATCACGACAACGTCTCAGTCTGCTGGATAGTTCACGTACAGGCGTTCGTTCTCCTCATCATACTGCCACGCCAGCTGCGTGTCGTCGGGATCACCTGTCTTGGGGGTACCTGAACATGTTGGTGTTTGAAGGAATCTATGAGCCACGGGGATTCAACAATCTATGACCTCGGTGCCAGAACTAGTCAAGTTATTAGGTAAGTAAGGTGGAATACTTAGGTTGTAGCATCCTAAGCATATATGGTGGCTAACTTACGTAGAACAAATATTGAAGGTGGTCTATACTAGCGATCGATGATTAACTGATCACTAAGTGATCCTGAACACCTACTTACGTCAACCATAACCCCACCGTGTTCCCGATCGAACAGAGGTCTTCAAAGGGTACAGTCATGGTTACGCACAGAGTTGGCAATTTTATTAGATTATGTTCAAGTTATCTATAACTGCATGTTAACAAATACTCCAAGTTGCCACATAACCGCGGGCACAACTTTCTGAAGATTAAACCCGGCACGGGTGTGATACGTCTCAAACGTACCTATAATTTTTTATGGTTTCACGCTGTTATCTTGTCTTCTTTTGGTTGTTTTATGTACCTTTTATATCTTTTTTGGGACTAACTTATTAATTCAGTGCCAAGTGCTAGTTCCTGTTTTTTCCGTGTTTTTGACTCTTTTCAGATCTGATTTTGGAACGGAGTCCAAATGGAAGAAAAACCCTGAAATGATTTTTTCCCGAACGGAAGAAGGCCAGGGGGCTTTTGGGACAAGCCAGGTGTGCTCCAGGGAGCCCACAAGCCCCCACTCCGCCACCAGGGGGGAGGCGGCGGTGGGCAGGCTTGTGGCCTCCCTAGCCGCCCCCTGACCTAGGTCTTTGGCCTATAAATTCCCAAATATTCCGCAAAAATCAGGGGAGCCTCGAAAATACTTTTCCGCCGCCGCAAGCTTCCGTTTCCGCGAGATCTCATCTGGATACCCTTCCCGGCGCCCTGCCGGAGGGGACTTTGGAGTTTGAGGGCTTCTTCATCATCATCATCGCCCCTCCAATGACTCGTGAGTAGTTCACTTCAGACCTACGGGTCCGTAGTTAGTAGCTAGATGGCTTCTTCTCTCTCTTGGATCTTCAATACAAAGTTCTCCATGATCTTCATGGAGATCTATCCGATGTAATCTTCTTTGGCGGTGTGTTTGTCGAGATCCGATGAATTGTGGATTTGTGATCAGATTATCTATGATATATATTTGAGTCTTTGCTGATTTCTTAAATGCATGATTTGATATCCTTGTAAGTCTCTCCGAGGCTTGGGTTTTGTTTGGCCAACTAGATCTATGATTCTTGCAATGGGAGAAGTGCTTGGTTTTGGGTTCTACCATGTGGGGACCTTTCCCAGTGACAGTAGGGGCAGCAAGGCACACATCAAGTAGTTGCCATCAAGGGTAAAAAGATGGGGTTTTTATCATTGGTTTGAGATTATCCTTCTACATCATGTCATCTTGCTTAAGGCATTACTCTGTTCTTATGGACTTAATACACTAGATGCGTGCTGGCTAGCGGTCGACGTGTGGAGTAATAGTAGTAGATGCAGAAAGTATCGGTCTACTTGTTTTGGACGTGATGCCTATAGATATAATCATTGCATAGATATCGTCACGACTTTGCGCGGTTCTATCAATTGCTCGACAGTAATTTGTTCACTCACCGTCTACTTGCTTTCATGAGAGAAGCCACTAGTAAACACTACGGCCCCCGGGTCTATTCACATCCATCGTTTACACCTCCGCTTTTACTTTGCTTTGTTACTTTGTTGCTTTCAGTTCTCACTTGGCAAACAATCTATAAGGGATTGACAACCCCTTCATAGCGTTGGGAGCAAGCTTTTGTGTTTGTGCATGATCTTGAGATACTCCTCCGCTGGATGGATACCTTGGTTCTCAAACTGAGGGAAATACTTACCACCGCTGTGCTACATCACCCTTTCCGCTTCGAGGGAACACCAACGCAAGGCTCCAAGGCCACGGGGGAAATACTTTGCATACTTTCCTGGGAAGTCCCTTAAGGCGTAGCCGCAGCTGAAGGATTCCTGGTGCCGTCGACACGACTATTTCTGGCGCCGTTGCAAGGGATACACAACAAACATCAGAAGTATTTCTGGCGCCGTTGCCGGGGATGAGAAATCAAGATCTATCCAAGTAGGTCTCACAAACTCTTCTCTTGCATTTACTTTTGTTGCCAGTTGCCTCTCGTTTTCCTCTCCCCCACTTCACATTTGTCGTTTTCATTTGCCTTTCTCCTTTGCCGTTTTCTTTTGCCTTTGCCATTTTACTTTGCCGGTTCTCTTGCTTGCTTGTGTGCTTGTTTGTTTGTTGAAGACATCATGTCTGAAACCACCAAACTTTGCGACTTCTCGAGCACTAATAATAATGATTTTATTAGTACTCCGATTGCTCCCGCCACTAGTGCGGAATCGTATGAAATCAACGCAGCTTTGCTGAATCTTGTTATGAAAGAGCAATTCTCTGGCCTTCCTAGTGAAGATGCCGCATCCCATCTCAATACCTTCATTGAGCTTTGCGATATGCAAAAGAAAAGAGATGTGGATAATGACGTGATTAAGTTGAAACTTTTTCCTTTCTCGTTGTGAGATGGCGCAAAAACTTGGTTTTCTTCTTTGCCTAAAAATAGTATCGATTCTTGGGATAAGTGCAAAGATGCTTACATATCCAAGTATTTTCCGCCGGCTAAGATCATCTCCTTATGTAACAATATCATGAATTTCAAGCAACCTGATCATGAACACGTTGCACAATCTTGGGAGAGGATGAAGCTTATGATTAGAAATTGTCCCGCTCATGGCTTGAGTTTGTGGATGATTATACAAATCTTTTACGTTGGCTTGAATTTCGCTTCTTGCAATATCTTGGACTCCGCCTCAGGTGGAACGTTCATGGAAATCACGTTAGGAGACGCTACAAAACTCCTAGAAAATATCATGACCAACTACTCTCAGTGGCACACTGAAAGGTCGCCTGCTAGCAAAAAGGTGCATGCTATAGAAGAAATTAAGTCGCTTAGTGCTAAGATGGACGAGTTGATGAATTTGGTTGCTAGTAGAAACGCTACCGTAGATCCTAATGACACGCTACTATCTTCTTTGATTGAGAGTAGCAACACTAGTTTGGACGTGAATTTTGTCGGTAGGAACAATTTTGGCAACAACAATGCTTTTAGAGGAAACTATGTTTCTAGGCCTTTTCCTAGTAACTCCTCTAACAATTATGGCAATTCCTACGGCAACACTTATGGAAATCACAACAAATTACCCTCTGATCTAGAGAGTAATATTAAAGAGTTCATCAACTCTCAAAAGAATTTCAATGCGTTCACAGAGGAAAAACTACTCAAAGTAGACGATTTGGCTAAGAGCGTTGACAGGATGTCTTGTGATATTGATGCTTTGAAAGTTAGATGCGTTCCTCCCAAGGTCAACTTGGATGAAACTTTGAAAGCTATGCGTATCTCCATGAATGAGAGCAAAGAAAGAACCGCCCAAATTCGCGCTAGACATGAATGGTTTAAAAGGGTGCGTTCTAGTGATGCAAATCACGAAGATCTTAAAGTGCTTGGTGTGTCTCCTCTTGAATCTTTGTTTTCGCGTGTCAAACCTACTTATGGACGGGCTGGATATGAATCCACTTTGGTTGAAAAACGCCCCAATGATTCGGAGTCCACCTATCTTGATGATAAAGGTGTGGAGAGTGGAGTAGAAGTCAAAATTTTGGGTAGTAATGATACTCCCACTTTGGATTCCAAGGAATTCAATTATGATAATTGCTCCTTGTTTGAATGCATTTCTTTGATGCAATCCATTGCAAACTCTCCACATGCTTATAGCCAAAATAAAGCCTTTACCGCGCATATCGTAGATGCTATGATGAAATCTCTTGAAGAGAAGCTCGAACTAGAAGTCTCTATACCTAGAAAACATCCTTATGAGTGGGAACCTACTATCAAAATCAAGATAAAAAACTATGAGTGCAATGCTTTGTGTGATTTGGGTGCTAGTGTTTCCGCGATTCCAAAGTCTTTATGTGATATTCTTGGTTTTCATGAGATTGAAGAGTGTTCTCTTAATTTGCATCTTGCGGATTCTACTGTCAAGAATCCCATGGGGAGGATCGATGATGTTCTTATTGTTGCAAATAAGAACTATGTACCCGTGGATTTCATTGTACTTGACATAGATTGCAATCCTTCATGTCCCATTATTCTTGGTAGACCTTTCCTAAGGACTATTGGTGCTATCATCGATATGAAGGAAGGGAATATTAGATTTCAATTTCCTTTAAAGAAGGGTATGGAGAACTTTCCTAGAAATAAAATAAGATTGCCTTATGAATCTATGATGAGGGCTACCTATGGTTTGAGCACCAAAGATGACTATACGCGATTCCATCACTTTCACCTAGCTAAGGGCGTTAAACAAAAGCGCTTGTTGGGAGGCAACCCAACGAATCTATCCTTTTTCTTTCTGTTTTGTGTTTTCCACACTTTCATAATTCTGTTATGATTGTGTTTTTGTGTTTCTTTTTTGCGGTTGTGCCACGCAAAACCGTTATGATTAGTCTTGGGGATGATCGTTTGGTCATGCTGGAAAAGACAGAAACTTTCTGCTCACGAAAAGAATTTTCAATTTTTTATGTAAGAGCTTTTGTGTTGATTCTTTTTGATTTCGATTGCTACGCAAATTCTTCAGACTGTCGTAATTTTTCAGAATTGTTTAAGTACAAGAGGTATACGAAACATACAGATTGCTACAGACTAGTCTGCTGTTAACAGATTCTGTTTTTGTTGTGTTGGTTGCTTATTTTGATGAAACTATGGATAGTATCGGGGGGTATTAGCCATGGAAGATTGAAAGTACAGTAACCCAACATCAGCACAAGTACAATTTAAGTTTTCTACAGTACCTAAGGAAGTGGTGGTTTGCTTTCTTGTACTAATGTTATCACGAGTTTCTGTTTAAGTTTCGTGTTGTGAAGTTTTCAAGTTTTGGGTGAAGTTCTTATGGACAAAAAAGATAAAGAGTGGCAAGAGCTCAAGCTTGGGGATTCCCAAGGCACCCCAAGAGATTCAAGGATGTCGTACAAGCCTAAGCTTGGGGATGCCCCGGGAAGGCATCCCCTCTCTCGTCTTCAATCCATCGGTAACGTTACTTGGGGCTATATTTTTATTCACCACATGTTATGTGTTTTTGCTTGGAGCGTCTTGTATCGTAGGAGTCTTTTATTTTTATTGTGACACAATCATCCATGCTGCACACCTAGATAGAGAGACATGCACACACCGTGATTTTGTTGAGCTTCACTTATATCTTTTGGTAGACAATTCAGCTTACATGTGCTTCACTTATATCTTTTGAGCTAGATACTTTTGCTCTATGTGCTTTACTTATATCTTTTAGAGCGCAGCGGTGCGTGGCTTGGTAGTTGATCTATGCTTTGAAAGTAGTCTCAAAAGGGGTAGTTATCCAAAGTGATACGAAAACTTCCACCTTCATGTGCATTGAATAGTTAGAGAAGTTTGATTCATCTCAATTAGTTTTGAGTTGTGGTTATGGTAATATTGAAGTCATGCTAGTAAGGTGTTGTGGATCTAGAAATACTTGTGTTGAAGTTAGTGATTCCTATAGCATGCACGTATGGTGAACCGCTATGTGATGAAATCTGAGCATGATTAGTATATTGATTGTCATCCTTTGCATGGCGGTCGGGATCGCGCGATGGTTTATACCTACCAACCCTTCCCCTAGGAGTATGCGTTGAATGCTTTGTTTCGATTACTAATATAACTTTTGCAACAAGTATATGAGTTCTTCATGACTAATGTTGAGTCCATGGTTTAGATTCACTTTCACCTTCCACCATCACTATCTTCTTAGTGCCGTGCAACTTTCGCCGGTGCACAAAAACCCACCATTAGCCTCCCCCAAAACAGCCACCATACCTACCTACTATGGCTTTTTCAAAGTCATTCCGAGATATATTGCCATGCAAACACCACCATGACATGTGCCACCATGTCTACATTTCCATTGCATGATCGTAAGATAGCTAGCATGATGTTTCCATTGATGTCTATGCCATGCTAGATCATTGCCACGGTACACTACCGAAGGCATTCCATATAGAGTCATAGTTGCTCTAAGTTTTGAGTTGAAAGTGTGATGATCATCATTAATGGAGCATTGTCCCATGTGAGGAAAAAGGAGAGGCCAAAGAGCCCACCAAATAAAAAAATGAGAGAAAAAGAAAGAATGGACAATGCTACCACTTTTTCCACACTTGTGCATATTAAGCACCAGGATCTTCATGATTGAGAGTCTCTCGTTTTGTCACCACCATATAGCTAGTGGGAAAATCTTCATTATATAACTTGGCTTGTATATTCCAATGATAGGCTTCCTCAAAATTGCCTTAGGTCTTCGTGAGCAAGCAAGTTGGATGCACACCCACTAGTTTTGTTTAAGAGCTTTCACATACTCGTAGCTCTAGTGCATCATTTGTATGGCAATCCCTACTCATTCACATTGATATCTATTAATGAGCATCTCCACAGCTCATTGATATGCCTAGTTAATGTGACTATCTTCTCCTTTTTTGTCTTGCAACCTCCATTACATTCCACACCATCTATAGTGCTATAACCATGGCTCACGCTCATGTATTGCGTGAGAGTTGAAAAGGTTTGAGAAAGTAAAGGTGTGAAACAATTACTTGGCCAATACCGGGGTTGTGCATGATTTAAATTCGTTGTGCAATGATGATAGAGCATAGCCAGACTATATGCCTTTGTAGGGATAACTTTCTTTTGGCCTTGTTATTTTGAAATTTCATGATTACTTTGCTAGTTTGCTTGAATTATTATTGTTTCCACGTCAATAGCAAACTATTGTTTTGAATCTAATGGATCTGAACATTCACGTCACATAAGAGGAATTACAAAAGACACCTATGCTAGGTAGCATGAAAGCATCAAAAATTCATTCTTATCAGTTCCTTACTCGAGGACGAGCAGGAGTTAAGCTTGGGGATGCTTGATACGTCTCAAACGTATCTATAAGTTTTGATGGTTTCATGGTGTTATCTTGTCTTCTTTGGTTGTTTTATGTACCTTTTATATCTTTTTTGGGACTAACTTATTAATTCAGTGCAAAGTGCCAGTTCCTGTTTTTTTTCTGCGTTTTTGACTCTTTTAAGATCTAATTTTGGAACGGAGTCCAAACGGAAGAAAAACCCCGAAATGATTTTTTCCCGAACGGAAGAAGACCAGGGGGATTTTGGGACAAGCCAGATAGGCTCCTGGGAGCCCACAAGCCCCCACTTCGCCACCAGGGGGGAGGCGGCGGTGGGCAGGCTTGTGGCCTCCCTAGCCGCCCCGTGACCTAGGTCTTTGGCCTATAAATTCCCAAATATTCCGCAAAAAATCAGGTGAGCCTCGAAAATACTTTTCCGCCGCTGCAAGCTTTCGTTTCTGCGAGATCTCATCTGGAGACCCTTCCCGGCGCCCTGCCGGAGGGGACTTTGGAGTTGGAGGGCTTCTTCTTCATCATCATCGCCCCTCCAATGACTCGTGAGTAGTTCACTTCAGACCTACGGGTCCGTAGTTAGTAGCTAGATGGCTTCTTCTCTCTCTTGGATCTTCAATACAAAGTTCTCCATGATCTTCATGGAGATCTATCCGATGTAATCTTCTTTGGCGGTGTGTTTATCGAGATCCGATGAATTGTGGATTTGTGATCAGATTATCTATGATATATATTTGAGTCTTTGCTGATTTCTTACATGCATGATTTGATATCCTTGTAAGTCTCTCCGAGCCTTGGGTTTTGTTTGGCCAACTAGCTCTATGATTCTTGCAATGGGAGAAGTGCTTGGTTTTGGGTTCTACCATGTGGTGACCTTTCCTAGTGATAGTAGGGGCAGCAAGGCACACATCAAGTAGTTGCCATCAAGGGTAAAAAGATGGGGTTTTTATCATTGGTTTGAGATTATCCCTCTACATCATGTCATCTTGCTTAAGGCGTTACTCTGTTCTTATGGACTTAATACACTAGATGCATGCTGGATAGCGGTCGACATGTGGAGTACTAGTAGTAGACGAAGAAGGTATCGGTCTACTTGTTTTGGACGTGATGCCTATAGATATAATCATTGCATAGATATCGTCACGACTTTGCGCGGTTCTATCAATTGCTCGTCAGTAATTTGTTCACCCACCGTCTACTTGCTTTCATGAGAGAAGCCACTAGTAAACACTACGGCCCCCGGGTCTATTCACATCCATCATTTACACCTCTGCTTTTACTTTGCTTTGTTACTTTGTTGCTTTTAGTTCTCACTTGGCAAACAATCTATAAGGGATTGACAACCCCTTCATAGCGTTGGGAGCAAGCTTTTGTGTTTGTGCAGGATCTTGAGATACTCCTCCGCCGGACTGATACCTTGGTTCTCAAACTGAGGGAAATACTTACCACCGCTGTGCTACATCAGCCTTTCCGCTTCGAGGGAACACCAACGCAAGGCTCCAAGGCCACGGGGGAAATCCTTTGCATACTTGCCTAGGAAGTCCCTTAAGGCGTAGCCACAACTGAAGGATTCCTGGTGCCGTCGACACGACTATTTCTGGCGCGGTTGCAAGGGATACACATCAAACATCAGGGTGCTCCAACTAGTCCATCACAAACAGTCACGGGCCGCAAAGTAATCCTCTATCACGAATCTCGCGATCTCGTCGGATTCCTTAGAGGAAAACCTCAACTCTGGGGAGAACCAAAGCTTCACCGGGATCCTATACACAAGATATATCGCTAAGGTAAAACAAGACTAGCAGGACCTCCCGTCGTGTCAACGACCCTGATAAGAGCCGCGTATCTCAGTCTCAGGACACGACGGATGAGCGATGGTTACCATGCTAAAACACCGAGTTGCCCCGGGGAGCGTAATAAGCTGCTCTAGGTTGGACCAACACTCATGAGGAGCACTAGCCCGGGTTGTTGATTAAATTCCTTGGGGAGGCCATTCCCTATGCAGATTATTTTTAAGTGATTAGCAATTAACACCATGGTTGGGTCCTACCGGACAAGTCTTAACACTACACGATTTATCAAGGGGGTCCCCATAACAACCCCAAACGTGTTAGGAGCGATCAGTTATGGAATCAAACACCGGTAGCCGGAAACTATGGCAACAATAACGGAACAAAACACCCGGCAAAAGGCTAGGTCTTCCGTTATTTACCAAGTATATAGGTGCGTTAATTAAATAACAGATTTAGCATAATGATATCAAACTCATGTTATCACATGAGACAATTGCACCTGCAACTAGCAACGCCAACATTAGTAGCTGAGCAAAGCCTACTTAGCCATTCAAGATTTGCTAGGAAGGGATAAGTGTTTGGGTTTCATGGCAATACCAGGAGGCAATTATTTCAGTGGTAGGCAGCAAGCATATGACGAAGATACGTGAATCTAGCATAACAAGTCTAGAGATGGAATCAAGGTCATATCATCTTGCCTGTGATGTCCTCAGCTTGGAACTGCTCTTGTTCGTCCTGCACGTACTCTCCCGGATCCACGTACTCATTCTCCGATCTCGGTGCTACCCAACATAAAAATAGCATCCAATGAACAACAACACATCAAGATGCAACAAGCACATGATGCATGAGATGAAATGAACATGCATGTCTATTCTAGCTACTAGCACAAGCATGAGAAGATAATACAAGTTCCTGGGTAGAACTGTACTCTAAGCTATCTTGACATGCATCAGGATGACATCAACAGACGCGTCACATGAAAACGATGCAAAAACATATAAAGAATGTAACGATCGGAGCTACGGATCAACCGGAAACAACGAAACAAGAAATGAAGTCCTACATATCAAAATCATCACAACACACTCCAATGGCATACTTCTGGTATTCCCAGGTTGCCAAATCACAGAACAAACAAGAGTGGATGGGGTGGTGCAAGAAACATCACCACCACATCATCTATGCACTCACAAGCATCAAAACACCAAAACTACACAATCTGCCATAAACATCATCATAGCAGTTTGAGAGCTACATGTAAAGCCCCTACAGCCACCCAAATATGTCAAATAGGATATGTGGCAGAAGCTATTCAAAAGTACTACAAGCATGAGCAACAAGCTAAATCAAAGAAGTTTCACACAGAAAGTTACACATCTGCTAACTTGACCAAAAATATCAGTTTTCAGGGACTTGGTGAAAATTCCAGATTCTCACTAGCTGTTTATGCTCTCAAGCATTTTGACAACACCCAAAACAATAGCTACAGGATTCCAAATGGAATGAAAATTTACAGAGAGCTAGATAAACACAAAAGCTACAACTTTCCAGTTGATAGAAAAGGCTGATTCCTAACACATGGACTTCTACAAGCACAACAACAGGAGAAGAAAATATAAGCAGATTCTCAGACTTGGCGAAAATCACAGATTTTCACTAAACTGGAATTTCAGCCACATGCATACTTTGACTAGGCCCAACTTTCAAATATGAACTCCTAATCATGAAACGAAACCAACATGCCATAGAGGGGATCACCCTCTAATGCCACAACAAGGAATCAACCTCTTGGGCTCACCACATCTCATGGAACCAAGCTCCAAACATTGAACAAATCTGAAATATGTCATTCCCATAAAGTGTTCCAAAGGCAAAGATGACTTCACCAATGGATTCATGGGATGATTCTACCCCAAAAACATATGTAATACCTATGTACTTGCATAGAACAACTGGGCACAAACTTGAGAGGAAAATCCTACATGGAATCACATAGAGTGAATAGTGCATCATCACATGTGCTTCCACTACCTCATCACTTGTACATGCTCTTGCACATGTCCACAACACCAAAGGTGCACATGAGGGGTAGACCTCATGCTCATGTGCCTTAGCACACCACTCACACACACATACATCAAGCACATGCATGATAAGCACATGCATGATAAGCACCTACACATGCTAAATAGAACACACAACTATCTTATGCTCACATCATGCTATCTACCCCTACACACACAAGCTAGAACATGTTCTCATCAAGGTACACCAAGCCTTGGGCATGTGTGGGTCACCACACACTTACACACACACTCATGACAAGAGCACCTACATATACACAAGGTAGGTGAGGGGGGAAACCCACACACACACTCACATCACATACTTGCACAAGATAGTGCACAAGTTCACCACCCACCCACACACACATAACCACTACACTACACACATGCTAAACTCACTCTCAAACATGAGCTAACTCGCATAACACCTATGCACACAAGGTCCTTCACATACATATTAACATAGCTAGCAAACTACTAGGATTAACATGCTGTTAGAGAGAAAACAAAATAATTCCCACATGGTGCCAAGCTTACCACATCAAGTATGCAAGCAAGCAAGCAAAAACAGAAAAGAAGTGCAACAAAAAATAAAAGGACAGGGGTAGGGATCGAACCCAGGACCCCCTGGATCTACAACACACTGGCAAACCACTCTACTACTGACCACATGCTCGACAGAGAAGGGAAGACAAGCAGGGTAAATTGCCTCTACTATTGCTATGCTACTGTGCCGAGAGAAAAACACAAAAAGGGGGGTGGCCGCTACGGGACTCGAACCCAGCACCCTCAGGCCAACACACATACCACACATGCACTGCAAACCACTGGGATAATCTTCGGATCTCGACAGAACAGAGGGACTCACCAGGGTAAACACAAGTGGATGACCTGCTCTGCTACGCACAGGGATGCCGGCAGTAACGCCGACGGCAGCAAGCCACCGAAGCCTACCTCTACCACTACTGCTGCTGCGACACGGGGATCCATCTACACTACCACTACTGCGCAGCTACTCTGCATAAGCCCGTGCACACCACATCAAAGAACAACCACACTACACACAACTCTGTCTGTCTCTTCTCGGGACAGAGGCACGGCGACAAGCCCTAGGCTTATCTAACGAGGGGGAAGGGAGGAGGATAGCTAGATCACCTAGGGGAAGGAGAAGGGGGCGCCGATCGGGATGAAGGAGCCGCGTGGAGACGACGAGGACGCCCGTACGATGGCCTGATGCAGAACCGACGTAGAGGAAGGAGATCGCCGGGTACGTGCCAAAGACGAGCTCCTGCCCGTCGCTGTGGTCGCTCCCCGACCTCAACAACGACGGTAATGGAGCGCTGGCACCTTCCCCGAGCTCCCGGACATGGTGGCTGGCATCGGAGACGACGAACGCGCGGTGGACGACGGTGACGCTCTTCTGATCTCTCTCTGCTACCAATCTACAGAAGCTTACCTTGGGAGGAAGGAGAGATGGAGGGAGGTGGCGGCGCTAGGAGGGGAAAGGAGGAATCCTAGGGGAAGGAGGCACGCACGCCGAGGGTTATATGGGGCCTCGACGTCCGTGAGCCCTCACAGCGTGCTCTCTCTCTCTCTGCTGCTGACGGAAAGCGACACACTGGAGGGGACGCCCTCTTAAGAAAGGAGAGGGACGCGCGCGTGGGCTGCTGAAGGAAAAGAGAGGAGGGGTTTGGGCCGCACACGGGGAGGAAGCCCACCAGTGGGGCCAAATAAGAGGGAAATAAACCTCTGGGGTTTATTAATTAAAACCAAGGCCAGACAAAGAAAATAATGCACAGGCTAATCAGACAATGCTAAAAATAAAGCAAAGGTACCCATGGTCATAAGAAATTATAACCTATTTAAGAAAAATAGAAAAGGAATTTTAGGAGCAACTAAATATTTACAAAACAGAATATGTTTGATCTGTTTTGTGAATATTTGCACCTTTAAAACTTGGTTCAAAACATCAACTTCACATCCTCACAATCACCACAAAATATGCTAAATCTTGGACATTGTTAAAACAAGGATGGGACAAGTGAAACTTGACCTTGAGATAAATAAAGAGGAAGAGGGTTTTGAAGCCTATGCAAACCACATAGTTTCCTACTAGCAATTGCACCACTCCATCATTCACATACACTATCATCACATGACATATTCATCACACCACATACACACATGGATTCTCAAAGGCACAAACACAAGACATGGAATGATAGTGATGCATGCATGCAAAGGAAAAACAAACAAGGTGACAAATGAAGTAACACATGCATATAATCTCATGTCAATGACAAGGTGGACCCACATAGAGAAGGTTCCAAATATGGTAAGCTACACACTTGGGGCATTACACATGGTGATGTTCATCTACGAGAGGGAGATTGGATCCACATACCCTTGTAGATTGCTAAGCGGGAAGCGTTAAGAAATGCGGCTGATGTAGTGGTACAGCTTCGTGATTCAAATCACCGTCGTCCCACGATCCGTTCCGATCTAGCGCCGAACGGACGACACCTCCGCGTTCAACACACGTACAGCTCGATGACAATCTCTGCCTTCTTGATCCAGCAAGAGAGACGGGGAAGTAGATGAGTTCTCCGACAGAGTGACGACATGCCGGTGGTGGTGATGATCTACTCCTGCAGGGCTCCGCCCGAGCTCCGCATAAATCTGATCTAGAGGAAGAACTACGTGGTATAGGTTTGAGTTGCACGTGGCAAAGTTGTGTCTCAAAAGATCTAAAACCACCAATATGTATAGGAGGAGGGGAGGGGCTAGCCTTGGGGCTCAAGGGAGCCCCAAGGGCGCTGGCCGATTTGGAAGAGGTGGACTCCCACCCCAATTCCATTTGGGGAAAGGACTCCACTCCTTCCTTCCCACCTCCCTCTTTCCTTGTTTTTTCTCCTTGTGGCGCCATAGCCCACTTGGGCTGGCCTCACCAGCCCACTAAGGGCTGGTGCGCCACCCTAGGGCTACTGGGCTCACTCCCGGGTGGGTGGGCCCCTCCCGGTGAATACCCGGAACCCATTCGTCACTCTTGGTACACTGCCGGTAATGCCCGAAATCTTTCTGGTGACCAAATGAAACCATCCTATATATCAATCTTCGTTTCCGGACCATTTTGGAAACCTCGTGACGTCCGTGATATCATCCGGGACTCCGAACAACCTTCAGTCACCAACATGTATAACTCAACTATACTAAAACGTCACCGAACCTTAAGTGTGCAGACCCCGCGGGTTCGAGAACTATGCAGACATGACCCGAGACACTCCTCGGTCAATATCCAATAGCGGGACCTGGATGTCCATATTGGGTCCTACATATTCTACGAAGATCTTATCGGTTGAACCTCTTTGCCAAGGATTCATATAATCCCGTATAACATTCCCTTTGTCCTTCGATATGTTACTTGCCTGAGATTTGATCGTCGGTATCCCTATACCTATTTCAATCTTGTTACCGACAAGTCTCTTTACTCGTTCCGTAATACAAGATCCCATGACTTACACTTGAGTCACATTGCTTGCAAGGCTTGTATGTGATGTTGTATTACCGAGTGGGCCCCGAGATACCTCTCCGTCACATGGAGTGTCAAATCCCAGTCTTGATCCATGCTAACTCAACGAACACCTTCAGAGATACCTGTAGAGCACCTTTATAGTCACCCAGTAACGTTGTGAAGTTTTATACACACAAGGTATTCCTCCGGTGTCTGTGAGTTACATGATCTCATGGTCATAGGAATGAATACTTGACACGTAGAAAACAATAGCAACAAAATGACACGATCACATGCTACATTCATAGTTTGGGTCTAGTCCATCACATGATTCTCCTAATGATGTGACCCAGTTATCAAGAGACAACACTTGAATCACATTGTTTTGTTTATATATCCACACATGTATCTATGCTTTCATTCAATACAATTATAGCATGGATAATAAACGATTATCTTAAAACAAGAAATATAATAATATATATTTTATAATTACCTCTAGGGCATATTTCCAACACTATCACGGTGGCTTCCGAGCCGGGAGCTTTGACAGGCCCGGAGCCCCCATCCGCAGCAGCGCGGGGGGGGGGGGGTGGCGGGCCTGTGCCTCACGCCCGATGCTAGGACAACACTTGGGCCCTGCCGAGGGTGCTGAAGAGGAGGGGATGGGTTGCCAAGGACGAGTGAGCGCCACCCCTCCATTTTCCTTGCTTTTGCACTTCACGTGTGACTAACCTCTTCTTTGTGCAGGCTTCCGACGAGCAAGAGGTCCAACAAGCCCCCTGGCTCGGCGGGTGCCTTCTTGTCGTCGGTCGGGGCTATGGGGAGTGGTCCAGTCACCCCGAACTACCGTGCGAGTGTCGTGACCTCGCCCTTGCTGCGAGGCGAAGGGCAGCGACTCCCCTCGTGTCTCCCACGGGGAGCCCCGCGGGTGAGGATGTGCTCAAGGGCCGTAGCCCCCAGTCACCCATGGCGCCTCGCCGGACACCGTTGGCTATTTCGAGGACCAACCGCCCCGGATGGGGCCTCGAGCACCCTACGCACGACGCCTCATACTCGTGGGGCGGGGCGAGCATCAACCAGATCCCGTGGTGCAAGCTTCGCCGGTGCATCAAAACCCATGACATGATACACTGTGTCATACATAAGCCTCATTATATCTTTCCTCAGAACAACCACCATACCTACCTATTAAGGCATTTCCATAGCCTTTTCGAGATACATTGCCATGTAATATCTATCATCTCATGACTTGATCTTCATGTCATACATGCTTTTGCTTGATCATAGAGCCGCATGCTAGTTGGGCCTTACTGCTACATGACGCGCTAGTATCATTGCATATCCTGCTACACTGGCAGAGGCATACATTTGCATACATCATGATAGTTTTTCACTTGTCTTTATGTTGAGTACTTCTTATAAAGTGTGATGATTTTTGTTTTTGTTCATGTAAAACATAGAGTGTTGCCCTTCAGAGAGGATAAGATCCCAAAGATGACAAACAAAAGATCCCAAAGAGGACAAATGAGAGATAAAAAGAAAGAACCAAAGAGGCCACAAAATAAAATAAAAAAGAGAAAAAAGGAGAAATAAAAAAAGAGAAGGGGGCAACACTACTATTACTTTTGAAAGATCCACACTCGTACTCCATTACTATATTGGTACTACATAGAGATTATCATTCATGCATAACTATGTGAGGATCCTTACACTATAGAACTTGGTTTGCATATTCCAATGATGAGCCTCCTCAAAATAGCTCTAGGTCTTCATGACCAAACAAGTTGGATGCACCCCCACTAGTTCCATTGGAGTGTTTACCATAGCTCATATGTGCATCCGTTACATGGCAATCCCTACTCCTCACATCATATCTATCGTTTGGCTTTCTCTCGCCTATGGTTGTCCTCATTGATGTGAGCCTTTCACACCTTTTTGTCTTCATTCCCCATCATTATTCTATTTTCCATCCTAAGTGCCAACATATCTTGCTTACTCTCATCCATTGCATGAGTGCTCAAAGTCGAAAGGGAGAGGATCATTTTGACTTGTGCGTGACAAGTGGTCTGGGGATGAGTCAGAATAAGATTCCGAAGGAGACTAAGTGTGAGGTTTAGTACATTGAGTTCTCAATTAAAAATATATATTTTATGATCTCAACCCATCTCCCACTTCTTGCACTCAAACACCATTTGGAGACATTCGAGTCACGGACAGCGAGAGCTCTTGCACCTTTATGTTCTTACTTTGCTAAACTCAATACTAGATATAAACTCTTGCTTGTTATTGTCTTGACTTGAATTGCAATTCTCACTTGCTTTACTTTGAAGTTCTTATATGTGTGTTAGCATGTCACCACATAAATTATTGTGTTATCATTTATCTACTCGAGGACGAGCATAAATTAAGCTTGGGGATGTTGATACTTCCCAAACATATATATAATTTCTGCTTGTTACATGATCTTTTGGGTGAGATTGTTATATGTTTTGCTACACTTTTATATCATTTTACACATTTTTGGACTAACCTACTAACACATTGCACCCGGTGCCAGTTTCTATCTGCTGATGTCTATTTTGCAGGGGCTTTTACCCAATTTTCCGACGCCCAAAAAAAATCCAAAACAATATATAAAAAATCAGTGAAACGGAAGCTTCCGGATCACCGAAGGGGGGCCAGAGGGGGGGCCAGGGGGCTCCCATGCGGCCTGCTGGCGCGGCCAGGCCCTAGGCCACGCCAGATGGTCGCCTGGGTGGGTCCCACCTCCTACGGTACCCTCCTTTGGCCTATATTTAGAGCCCGAGAGGAAACCCTCGCAAACTATCTGGAATCACGAATTTCTCCATCGTTCCGCCGCCGCCGCGCTTCCAAGATCGGGAGCGTCAGGAGACCTCTTCACGGCACCCTGCCGGAGGGAGGATTGCCTCCGTGAGCTTCTCCACCACCATGGACGCCTCCCGGATGTGTCGTGAGTAGTTTCCCTTGGACCATGAGTCCATAACCAGTAGCTATGTGATGTATTCTCTCCAATCTTGTGCTTCAATGGTTAGTTCTTGTGAGCTGCATACATGATCAAGGCATCTATGTAATTCTCTTGCTATTGCTATGCTCGGTTTGTTGGGATCCGATGGATTATGAGATTATGTTCAGATTGTTATGAGTTTTATATTTGATTATCCTTTTATATTATGTTCCTTAGTGATTCATGCATGTTCTCCGTTGCTTTTTATTGCTTTGGCCAAGTAGTAGATCATAACTCCACGAGGGAGCGTTATGCATGATTGTGGGTTCGGTCCCCTCGATGTCTAGCTTGAGTGACAGAAACATGAGACTAGGGGATATGCTTGTTGCCACCACGGAGAAAACAACGGTGCTTGTGACCACGGTTGCAAGGATTGTTTACCTTACGCATAGTTCGTTGATGCAGTTGTCCATTGCTTTGAGTTTACACTTTGGGTGGGGCTCGCAACTTAATACCGGAGAGATGTTCTGGATAGATATCTCAAGGTCGATGATTAGTAAGTAGATGCTGATGAATAGACGTTCAACTTGTCTTGGCGTATTTCCCATTACTATTGGACCTCTAATTATCAAGGGGCATAATTAGCATTGCGGTGCGATCATAATTATGTCAATTGCCCAACTGTGATTTGTTTACCCTACCATAGTTGTTTATCGTCTTTTGGGAGAGTGACATCACTAGTAAACGTCATGTGACTCTGGTCCATATCACCATCATTGTTTTCACATCCATCATTTACCACTTTCTTTACTTTTCCTTTGCAATCACTATTACCTTCCTGCTTGTGTTTTGATTTTTTGCAAAGTACAAGGCTGGAGAGATTGACAACCTCTGTGTACTCATTGGGAGCAAAATTATTTTTTGTGTGTGCAGGTCCACGTCTTCTTCTAGCACCAGGGTGGAAGACACCTACTTGTCGATCCTAGGAGTCCTACTGGTTCGATAAACCTTACAATCTCTGTGTGACAGAAATATGCTGCTGACTACATCTCCACCTTCCAGTTGGGGTCCAACGAGGGGTGAGAAGTATATATATCACCTCGTCATCAACCCTACATCTCGAGCCCGGAGGGTAGTGCTTGCTTATGGGGGTGTGAGAATACATAATGCTCAACCCTTGTCCAGGATCTCGGGTGCGTCTTATATAAAGTACGCCACGACCAGCCGAGCGCCATTACGAGGTCGAGTTACTGCTAATAACTACGGAAGTTACTAGTGAGAGCAGCTCTAACTCTGGCATTACTGATAACGTCACTCTTCACTATGCTTTAAGTGGTAGTTTAACTGTGTTGTTGTTGCAATCTCTTCGTCGTCTGCACCTTGCTTTGGTCCGAGTGTGAGGGCATGTCCGGCTGACCGAAGATGGTCCAAGTGACTGATAACCCACAAGTATAGAGGATCGCAAAATTTTTCGAAGGTAGAGTATTCAACCCAAATTTATTGATTCGACTCAAGGGTAAGCCAAAGAATATTCTCAAGTATTAGCAGTTGAGTTGTCAATTCAACCACACCTGAAAGATTTAGTATCTACAACAAAGTATCAGTAGCAAAGTAGGGTATTAGCAGCAGTAGCAACAGGAACCAGTAGCAGCAAAGTAACAACAGTAGCAGCAAAGTAACAGCAGTAGCAACAGGGTAACAGTAGCAGAAGTGACAGTAGTAGCAGCAAAGTAACGTAGCAAGGACCAGTAGTAAAAGACTCGTAGGCATTGGATCGGTGATGGATGATTATGCCGGATGTGATTCATCATGCAGCAATTATAACACGGAGAGATATGTAGCTAGCTCTAGTTCATCAATCTAATGTAGGTATGTATTCCGTATGTAGTCATACGTGCTCAGGAAAAGAACTTGCATGACATCTATTGTCCATCCCTCCCGTGGAAGCGGGGTCCTAATGGAAACTACGGGATATTAAGGTTATCCTTTTAATAAAGAACCGGACCAACGCATTAACACTTGGTGAATACATGAACTCCTCATACTATGGTCATCTCCGGGAGTGGCTCCGGCTATTGTCACTCCGGGGTTGCCGGGTCATAACACATAGTAAGTGACTACAGCTTGCAAGATAGGATCGAAAACACATATATATTGGCGACAACATAATAGGTTCAGATCTAAAATCATGGCACTCGGGCCCTAGTGACAAGCATTAAGCATGGCAAAGTAGTAGCAACATCAATCTCATAACATAGTGGATACTAGGGATCAATCCCCGTCAAAACTAACTCGATTACATGATAGATCTTATCCAACCCATCACCGTCCAGCAAGCCTACGACGAGATTACTCACGAACGGTGAAGAGCATCATGGAATTGGCGATGAAGGAAGGTTGATTGTGACGATGGTGACGATCTCCCCTCTTCGGAGCCCAGAACGAACTCCAGATCTACCCTCCGGATGAAGAACAGGAGGTGGCGGCGCCTCCGTATCGTAAAAGGCGATGAACTCTTCTCCTTGATTTTTTCGGGCGAGACGGACTAAATAGAGGTGGATTTGGAGGCGGTGGAGCGTCGTGGGCTCCACAAGCCTGCCAGGCGCGGCCAGGGGGGCCCCGCGCCTGGTGGGCTTGGGGGCTCACGGCTCCACTTCCTCCGCTGATTCTTGCGCTAGTATTTTTCATAAATTCTAGAAAAATTCTCCATAAATTTTCAGGTCATTCTGAGAACTTTTATTTCTGCGCAAAAACAACACCATGGCAATTCTGCTGAAAACAGCGTTAGTCCGGGTTAGTTCCATTCAAATCATGCAAACTAGAGTCCAAAACAAGGGCAAAAGAGTTCGGAAAATTAGATACAACAAAGACGTATCAACTCCCCCAAGCTTAAAGCCTTGCTTGTCCTCAAGCAATTCAGTTGACAAACTGAAAGAGACAAAAGAAAAACTTGGATGAACTCTGTTTGATCTTGTTGTTGCAACTATGTCTAACTCATATCCATAGCTTCAGCAAGATCATAAGCAAACCACATAAGCAAATGCCATCTAAGTCTCACGGTAAACTCATATCAATGGCATAATCAACTAGCGAGCAAATAATAATAAGTCCCAAACGTCAACACTTCAATCAAAACAATCATGAAGCTGTACGAACAGATGGTATCTCGCTAAATCTTTCTGAGATCGCAAAACATAAATGCAGAGCACCTTCAAAGACCAAGGGCTGACTATACATTGTAATTCATGGCAAAGAAGATCCAGTCACAGTCATACTAAACACAGTTAAAAGCAAAGCATAAAAATGACAGAGGTGCTCTCCAATTGGTGCTTTTATAAGAAGAGGATGACTCAACGAGAACATAAATAGACAGGCCCTTCGCAGAGGGAAGCATTGATTTGCAGAGGTGCCAGAGCTCAAGCTTTGAAAACGGAGATAATAATTTTGGGTGGCATGCTTTCATTGTCAATGCAATGACTAAGAGTTCTCAACATCTTCCATGCTACACATGCTATAGGCGGTTCCCAAACAAAAAAGTAAAGTTTTGACTCCCCCACCACCAATCAATCACACTCCACGGCTAGCCGAATCCTCGGGTACCCTCCATACCAACATCAATCTAGGGGAAGTTCTGTTTACAATTATCTTTTTGATTTGAGTATGGAACTGGGAATTCCAATTACCGGCCCCTTTCTCATGAATGATAGTGAATAAACACATATCGAGGATAACACGCCTAGCATGGAAGATACTGATAGCCCCTTGTCACCACATGAGAGGTTCGGGCATGCAAAACAGATTATTTCTTGAAGATTTAGAGAGTGGCACATGCAAATTTACTTGGAACGACAGGTAGATACCGCATATAGGTAGGTATGGTGGACTCATAAGGAACAACTTTGGGTTTATGGAAGTGGATGCACAAGCAGTATTCCCGCTTAGTACAAGTGTAGGCTAGAAAAAGACTGGGAATCGACCAACTAGAGAGCGACAACATTCGTCAAAATGCATTCAGATTAACTAACATTGAGTGCAAGCATGAGTAGGACATAAATCACCATGAACATGGATATCATACAGGCTATGTTGATTTTGTTTCAATTACATGCGTGAACATGCGCCAAGTCAAGCCACTTGAATCATTCAAAGGAGGATACCGTCCTATCATACTACATCACAGTCATCTCCAAATTCATGTTTGGCCTCCAAGACAAACCATTATAGGATCCTAGCTAAGTAAGCATGGCATGAGCAACTATGATCTCTAAGTTGTCATTGCAAACATGTTTCTCTCACAACAAACCTGAACTAGGAACAGTGAGCTAGTCATATTTACAAAAACAAAATAGATCGAGTTCATACCAGCTTTTCCAGACTCAGTCACTTCATCATATATCGTCATTATTGCCTTTCACTTGCATGAACGAATGATGTGAACAATAATAAGAGTGCTCGTGCATTGGACTAAGCTGGAATCTGCAGGCAAACACAAAGGAGAAGACAAAGTAATATGGCTCTATAACAGATAAACAGATATGCATGCGAGAGCCACTAAACATTGTAACCATGGTCTTCTACCTTGACCCAAAGAAAAGAAAACTATCTACACAGGAAAGCTCCCAACAAGCAACAGAAGAAAAAGAAAATCTTTTTGGGTTTTCTCAAACTAGACAGACACACGAAAAGAAAACGAGAAAAAGAAAGTAAACTAGCATGGATGAGACAGTGGCAAAGTGTGAACACCGACTAACAAAGTGAAATCATAAGCAAGAATGTAAAGTCGGTGAGAAACACGTACTCCCCCAAGCTTAGGTTTTGGCCTAAGTTGGTATACTCCCAAGAATGGTCTCGGCGATACCCAAAATCATAATGAGGGTTGTACGGGACCGCTGCTGCCACTGCCTGAATAGCTGCCTCACGGAGACGAGCAGCCTTTGCCTCCCTCTCATACTCCTCTGCCTCTCCTCTGGTTATGTAATATCTCTGTTTTACCTGAAAGTCAAAGAAGGCAGGAGCAGGAAGGGTAATATGGAAAACATGCTACCGGTTAAATATCAAACGGTATAGGAGGGATTCGTCATCCCTCTCAAGGAACTAATAGCGTGTCAAAGTGGTGCAATCAAGGAAAGCTGCATGAAGCGGGGGATCTCCTTCGCGAATGGGTACTCCAAGAAAATTTGCTATGCGAGTGGCATAGATCCCACCAAAGAAATCCCCTTCATTAGCATTATTATTCAGCCTCCTTGCTATAATAGCTCCCATGTTGAAACTTTTATCACCCGTTACTGCGCTCTTAAGAATACTAAGGTCGGGTGCGCAGAGGTGACAATGCTCCATCTTGCCATTAATGCATCTGCCTATGAAGAGGGCAAAATAATGCAAGGTAGGAAAATGAATGCTCCCCATGGTAGCATGTGTAATATCTCTAGTTTCTCCAACAGTTATACCAGAGAAAAATCTCTAACCGAAGATTTAGGAGGATCATTGAGACTACCCCAAATAGGTATCTTGCAAATTCTATTGAAATCCTCTAAATCCATGGTATACGATTTGTCATAGAGCTCAAAAGTACAGATGTATTACGGCCAACTGAAAATTTGAATCTATGAACAAAAGAGGCTGTGAGAGCAACATACTGTTCACATTTATCGGAGATGAATTCTTCGAGTCGGACGTTGTGAACAAGTGTTTCAAACTCGTCTTTGAAACCTGCCTCAATCATGAATTCATCAAAAGGCCATTCACATGGTTGTACCTGTGCGTTCCTCGGTTGGTAAGGATCGGGTTCCCGAATCGCAAGACAGGGACCTCTCTTGCTTGAGGAACCACCATGATAGTTTCTCCTGAACATCTTCCTTTTCTGAAATTTTTAGTGACCCAAAAGAAAAGTGAACAAAGCTCAACAAAACTCATTGAAACTACTCCCACAAGTGCCTAGAGGCCATATTACGCATCAAAACTACTTGGGACCAGCTAAAATTAGCATGCAAAGCTCAAGAACAGGGTCACCAAGGTAGCAAAAATACGCGAAGTATAAGGCACTAGAGCAAAAACTAATTGGACCAATGGAGGAGTCACTTACCAAGGAGTAATTTCCCCAAAACAGTTCGGAGAATGGTGCTTTGAGCAAGGAGATCGAAAATCCCAGCAAGAAGAGCAAAAACAAGGGTTTGAGGTGCGAAACGATTTTTTTTGGAGGTAGGAGAAGCAGATGCGAGCTAGAATGAGTGGAGGGGGTGCACGTGGGCCCCACAAGCCAAGTAGGCGCGACCAGGGGGTGCCCGCGCCTCCAGGGCTTATGGCCCACTGGTGCAGCCCCCAGATTAGCTCTTCGTCTCAGTATTTTTCAAAAATTCCAGAAAAAATCATACTTGATTTTCTGGACGTTCGGAGAACTTCTATTTTCGGGGTACTTTTCCAGGGACGCTGAAACAGAAAACAGGGAAAACTAAACTAAATCTATCATTTTTCTTCTAAGCAACCGAAGGTGAAAGCTTGGAATAGAGGTTTGTGACTCCTCGATTCATCCATCTCATGGTCATCGAAAGAAATCCGTCAATGAGGTTGATCAAGTCTCCTTGACAAACTTTTTCGAATCGCAAAAGAGAACAGAGAATTTTCGAATAGTCACTAGGTCACCTCAATGGGGATGTGTATCTCCCCAACAAGCAAATCATACTTCATCTTAACAGAAGGTATAGGGCATTCAAAGCTCCGAATAAGAATCGATGAAGTTTTTTCGATAGCATTGATGCAATGTACTCGATATTGTTTCTTCGGAAAGTGCACCGTATGCTCATTACCGTTGACATGGAAAGTGAAATTGCCTTTGTTGCAATCTATAACAGCCCCTGCAGTGTTTAAAAAGGGTCTTCCAAGGATGACCGCCATGGCATCGTCCTCGGGAATATCCAGAATAAAAAAGTCCGTTAAGATAGTAACGTTAGCAGCTACAACGGGCACATCCTCGCAAATGCCGATAGGGAAAGTAGTTGATTTGTCGGCCATTTGCAGAGAGATTTCAGTGGGTGTCAACTTATCCAGTTCAAGTCTTCGATAAAGATAGAGAGGCATAACACTAACACCGGCTCGAAGATCGCATAAAGCAGTTCTAACGTAGTTGCCTTTAATGGAGCAAGGTATATGGGCAGACCGGGATCACCTAGTTTCTTAGGAGTTCCACCCTTGAAGGTATAATCAGCGAGCATGGTGGAGATCTCAGCCTCAGTTATCTTCCTCTTATTAGTCACAATATCTTTCATGTACTTAGCATACAGAGACATTTTGAGCATATGTGTCAAACGCATTTGCAGAAAGACAGGTCTGATCATTTCAACGAAGCGCTCAAAATCCTCATCATCCTTTTTCTTGGATGGTTTGGGAGGAAAGGGCATGGGTTTTTGAACCCATGGTTCCCTTTATTTACCATGCTTCCTAGCAGCGAAGTCGTTCTTATCGTATCTCTTATTCTTAGACTGTGGTTTATCAAGATCAAAAGGTTCAATCTCCACATCCTTGTCATTGCTAGGTTGAGCATCTTCATGAACATCACTATTGATATCATCATTAGGCTCATGTTCATCACCAGATTGTGTTTGAGCATCAGATACAGAGACACCGTTTGGACTCTCAGGTGTAGTAGGGTTGCTAGCGTGCAGGTTCCTATCATCTTTCTTCTTATCTCTAGGATGACTAGGTGCATCAGTGCTAACTCCTTGAGAATCTTGTTCAATTCTCTTCGGTGACCCTCAGGATACAAAGGTTCCTGGGTCATTTTACCGCCTCTAGTGACGACTCTGACAGAATTATCATTCAACTCATTGAGCAAGTCATTCTAAGCTTTAAGTACTTGTTCTACCTGAGTAGTAACCATAGAGGCATGTTTCCTCAGAAGCTTAAGATCATTGACGTTTCTGTCCACACAAGCACTTAAATGACTAAGCATACGAGCATTCTGTTCCAATTGTGTGCTAACATAATCATTGAAACTCTGTTATTTGGCAACAAAATTATCAAATTCATCCAGGCATAAGCTAGCAGGTTTATCAAAAGGAATATCACTCTCATCAAACCTACGCAGAGAATTTACCTCTACTACCTGTATCGGGTTGTCAAGACCATGGATCTCTTTGATAGGTGGTAGATTTTTGACATCTTCAGATTTAATGCATTTCTCTCGCATAGATTTATTAGCTTCTTGCATACCTTCAGGACTAAGGAATAGAATACCTCTTTTCTTCGGAGTTGGCTTAGGAGGTGGTTCGGGAATAGTCCAAGCATTATCATTGCACAAGATATTATTCAATAGAATCTCAGCTTGTTCTACGGTTCGTTCCCTAAAAACACAACCGACACAACTATCTAGGTGGTCTTTAGAAGCATCGGTAAGTCCATTATAGAAGATATCAAGTATTTCGTTCTTATCAAGAGGGTGATCAGGCAAAGCATTTAGCAGCTGGATAAGCCTGCCCCAAGCTTGTGGGAGACTCTCTTCTTCAACTTGTGCAAAGTTGTATATTTCCTGCAAGGCGGCTTGCTTTTTATGGGAAGGGAAATATTTTTCAGAGAAGTAGTAGACCATATCCTGGGGGCTACGCACACAACCAGGAGCAAGAGAAGTGAACCAGGTCTTAGCATCATCCTTTAGCGAGAAAAGAAACAGCTTGAGGATATAGTAGTGGCGGATCTTTTCCTCACTAGTGAATAGGGTGGCTATATCGTGCAGTTTGGTAAGATGGGCTACAACCGTTTCAGACTCATAACCGTGAAAATGATCAGATTCGACCAGAGTGATTAACTCAGGGTCGACAGAGAATTCATAATCCTTATCGGTCACAAAGACAGGCGAAGTGGCAAACTTCGGGTCGTATTTCATCCTAGCGTTCAGAGATTTTTCTTTCCACTTGAGCAGTAATTTCTCAACATCGTAGCTATCCTTACACGCAAGAAAATCCTCAGCTATCTCTCCCTCCATAACATAACGCTCAGGCATATCAGGCAATTCATTCCTAGGAGAGCTAGTTCTAGCAGGCAAAATAGCAGGTTCTACTTCAATAGTATCAGCAGTTTCAGAAGTATCATCACATCTAGCAGCAACTCTAGCAATTTGTGCATCAAGGAATGCACCTAGTGGCAAGGCAGTATAAAGCATAGCATCCTCAGGCAAAGCAGTATCAAGCATAGCATCATCATAAGCATCATGGGCAGCAGAAGTAGCATCATCAAGCACATGCGACATATCAAGATTTCTAGCAGGAGGTGGTGTCGCAAACTTACTCATAACTGAAGGTGAATCAAGTGCAGAGCTAGATGGAAGTTCCTTAACTGTCCTCGTAGTTGAGGGCAAGACTTTAGTTCTTGGATCTATTGGATTCCTCATAGTGACCAACAGACGTAAATCCCAAGTGACTCAGAGAATATAGTTGTGCCTCCCCGGCAACGGCGCTAGAAAATAGTCTTGATAACCCAAAAGTATAGGGGATCGCAACAGTTTTCGAGGGTAGAGTATTCAACCCAAATTTATTGATTCGACTCAAGGGGAAGCCAAAGAATATTCTCAAGTATTAGCAATTGAGTTGTCAATTCAACCACACCTGAAAGATTTAGTATCTGCAGCAAAGTATCAGTAGCAAAGTAGGGTGATAGCAGCAGTAGCAACAGTAACCAGTAGCAGCAAAGTAACAACAATAGCAATAGGATAACAGTAGCAGCAGTGACAGCAGTAGCAGCATAGTAATGTAGCAAGGACCAGTAGTAAAAGACTCGTAGGCATTTGATCGGTGATGGATGATTATGCCGGATGTGATTCATCATGCAACAATTATAACACGGAGATATATGTAACTAGCTCCAGTTCGTCAATCTAATGTAGGCATGTATTCCGTATGTAGTCATACGTGCTTAGGGAAAAGAACTTGCATGACATCTATTGTCCATCCCTCCCGTGGCAGCGGGGTCCTAATGGAAACTACGGGATATTAAGGTTCTCCTTTTAATAAAGAACCGGACCAACGCATTAACACTTGGTGAATACATGAACTCCTCATACTATAGTCATCTCCGGGAGTGGTTCCGGCTATTGTCACTCCGGGGTTGCCGGGTCATAACACATAGTAGGCGACTACAACTTGCAAGATAGGATCTAAAACACACATATATTGGCGACAACACAATAGGTTCAGATCTGAAATCATGGCACTCGGACCCTAGTGACAAGCATTAAGCATGGCAAAGTAGTAGCAACATCAATCTCAGAACATAGTGGATACTAGGGATCAATCCCCGTCAAAACTAACTCGATTACATGATAGATCTCATCCAACCCATCACCGTCCAGCAAGCCTACGATGAGATTACTCACGAACAGTGAAGAGCATCCTGGAATTGGCGATGAAGGAAGGTTGATGATGACGATGGCGACGATCTCCCCTCTCCGGAGCCCAGAACGAACTCCAGATCTGCCCTCCAAATGAAGAACATGAGGTGGCTCCGCCTCCGTATCGTAAAACGCGATGAACTCTTCTCCTTGATTTTTTCCGGGCGAGACGGACTAAATAGAGCTGGATTTGGAGGCGATGGAGCGTCGTGGGCTCCACAAGCCTGCCAGGCGCGGCCAGGTGGGGCATGCCTAGTGGGCTTGTGGACTCACGGTTCCACTTCCTCCGCTGATTCTTGCGCCAGTATTTTTCATAAATTCCAGAAAAAATCTCCGTAAATTTTCAAGTCATTCCGAGAACTTCTATTTGTGCGCAAAAACAACACCATGGGAATTATGCACAAAAACAACGTTAGTCCGGGTTAGTTCCATTCAAATCATGCAAATTAGAGTCCAAAACAAGGGCAAAAGAGTTCGGAAAAGTAGATACGGCGGAGACGTATCAGTGACCTTGAGCATCCGAGTGAGAATCTCTTCGCCCGAGTGAGGCTGAGACTGCACCAATAGCTTTCAGGACATTGATGACCGTGTGGGGCCCTAGGTGAGCCGTGGAATGCAGGTAAATGGCCCTACCCCTAATTGACAACCCCATCAGTATGTTCATTGGGCAAAGATTTGGAGCAAGGAGACGATTCTTGAGATAAGGAGAATTTTTGTGATTTGAAACACAATCAAACAACCGGCAATCACAATCAAGTCAAGCATCACAAGCACACACAAAGTTTTAATTGTTCCAAATTCTTGAGCTATGTTAACTTAGCGAAGTAAGGCAAAACAGAGGGTGTCACAAGGAAATCGAACATGGAGGACCTCTACATCATCCTTGCTGCTCCCATGGTAATGTGTGAGTAGTTCACCATAAACCTACAGGCCCGTTGTTAGTACTTATATGGCTATCCTCTCTCTCTCTCTCTCTCTCTCCCTCTCTCTTTCTATCTCTCTCTCTCTCTCTCTCTCTCGATCTTCAATACAATGGTCATCACATTTTCATTTTGATCTATCTGATGTAATTCTTTTGTGCGTGTGTTTGTTGGGATCCGATGAATTGTGGGTTTATGTTTAGATTACTCATGATAAATATTTGAGTCTTCTCTCAATTCTAAATATGATTCTTATGTGCATCATAGCTTCGTAAATCTCTCCTATATATTAATTTTCTTTGGACAAGTAGAATGATCTTTCTTCAGTGAGAGGGGTGCGTTGTAGTGGGTTCAATATGACATATTTCTATATCCCGGTGATAGAAAGGGATAAGATTCATCTTTTTATTGTTCCCATTAAGTATAAACGATGGGATTAGTTCGTATTAATTGCATTCTCTTTGTCTAATCATGCCATCATTCTCCAAGCATTACTCTATTTTACTTAATACTCTAGATGCATGCTGGATAGCGGTCGATGGGTGGAGTAATAACAACAGATGTAGGGAGGACTCGGCCTATTTTCTTATGGACGTGATGCCTATGTACACATGACCATTGCCGTCAATATCACATAACTATGCGCTTTTCTATCAATTACCCAATAGTAATTTGTTTACCCACCGTATGCTTACTTTAATGAGAGATGTCACTAGGGAAAACTATGGCCCCACGTCTATTCACTTATAAGTTTACAGACATTATAATTCCCTCACTACCTTTATTTACTTTTCACTTTGCAACTTCTATCTACACACTTTACTTCGTTTGAAATAACGAGACAAGGGGATTGACAACCCTCTTGCCCGCATTGGTTGCAAGTGGTTGTTTCTCTTGTGTGTAGCCACTGAAGACGGGGGTTGGTTGTTACTCGTATTGGTTCGATAAATCTTGGTTCTCTACAGAGGGAAATACTTACCTATATTGTGTTGTGTCACCCTTCCTCTTCATGGAAAACCCAACGCAGATCACAACCATCATTCTGCATCGACGAAGGTAAAGAGCTCTGCATCGACGAAGGCCAGAGCTCTACATCAATGAAGGGCAAGAGCTCTCCATTCACGAAGGGACAGAGCTCTGCATCGATGAAGGATGATGATGATGCCTTCATGTAGTTGTTAAGATGCATTTTGTAAGTTCAGTTGTACCATTCAATTCAGATGTATTTTCTATTATTTATTTGTAGTGTCTTGTCCTCGGGGCATTATGTTCTATCTAAGAATGTTGTTGGATTCATTAGTTTGTAGTATAAGTGTTATCCCCACTAAACTAACTAAACATTGAAATATAACATGGATATGTGTCATACATAAGTAGATAGTCATTTGTCACATAAATAGAATAGACATATGTATCATACATAACTAGATAGTCATGTCTCTATTGATAGATAGAAACATCACTTACATTGTCTGCCTCGACACTCAGGCGGTGTGCTAAGCACACTCTAGCCCCACCTGTGGGGTGGCCTAATGTTACGAGGAGGAATCTCGGTCCCGTCCTGGTCATATTGTCTATCCTAGGTAGGTCCTGTTGGAGGAGTCGAAAACATATCCATCCAGGTGTTGTGTTGCGATAGTGGATCTTCCTGTTTAGTTCGCCACCGGGATCCGGATGCTGACGCCTCCTGATATGGGTGTGATCCTGCACGAGGGAACATAAACACTAAATAAATATGTAGTCCCAATTAATATTCAAAAGAATAAATATGAAGAGTCATACTAGCTGGATGTGGATGAAACATGAAACTCGATGTGGGACTTTGTTGTTGTGGTGGAGGCCGAAAAACGAAGCTGGACAAGGGACCATGCTGTTGTGGGTGCTGCCATGCCGAACTGCCACCCTGGTCATGAGGAGGTGGATGGGGCGTCGTCTGATGTGCTGGGCATGGACGCGGTTGATGTCATTGCATGGAGGGACGCGACTGATGTTGGTTGTGGTGGTGAACAAAGTCCAAAGTGCGGGTGCACTTGATAGCCGTGTAGACATCTCGTATCTTATGCACCATCCGCGTGAACCATGGGTGGAGCTGAGACCTAGGTACTAGAAGAGGTCTAGACGATAATTGTCGTCCATAGTTCATAACTTCACTGTGAAGATTGAATGCCAACTCAACCTGAAATTGTCATGATGATTATTAAGTATGGGCGACAAAGTATGTAACAACAAGTTGCGTTAGATAAATGCAATATATGTTACCGTGTATTTCCTAGAGCTGGAAGTATCATAGCTCGGGTACGTACCCTATGTAACAGGGGCCGGTATCTCGTGTGCATTAGAGTGTTGAACAATGTGTAACCGTGTCCCTCTCATGTACCAATCCAGATAGGCATTGAATCCACCAAGATCAAACCTGACATCCTCATGCCAGAGACGTGTCGTTGTAGTATCCCAGTCTGTAACATACTTCTGAAGCCAGTGGAGCCACTGGGTTTGTGTCCTGCTTGCCGCCTTCTTTGTGATCCTGCAGTTAAGGTGTGTGTTTAACAGTTAAATGGTGCTTCACTATGAACGATAGTGAAAGACGATGCACCATTTAATAAGTAAACAATACATATGTAATACTGCTGGTAGTGGGTTCCTTGTAGGGGGTTGCTCAACTACCTGCCAAAGACTAAATTGCCTCATGACCCGCTATTGCGTCATCTCCTCGACAAAGACATTGAAGATGATCTTTGATTTCGTCATCCAATAATACCGATCTATTGTGCATAGCACAGAAAGACTGTTGGGGTATCTAGAATGTATGGATGCTTGCATGTATGTCTGCCAAGTCACCCTAGTGTATGTATCAAACTATTTTTTAATGTCGTGTAGGCTCGCCTAGTCTGAACACTAGCATAGCGTCTATGTGCAAAACATAAGTAAGTTTAAGCCATAGTGTACACAAAGAATGTGCATTAATTTATACCATGAGACACACATTACGACATGTCCAACACAGACCAAAAGTAGGTATGTCGATGTGTTCAACATCAAATCGATGTCCCAGAGGGAAAACCTCATCAACATCTATATTTGTTCATCCTATAGAGAACCTCTCCCGTGACACCCTTGTACTTCCCAGTGAGAAAAGTGCCATCTACACATATCACTGATCGACAATGTCTGAAAGCTTCGATGCAGACACCAAAAGAGAAGAACAGTCGATGTAGCACCCTCACAGTTGGGAACTCTGGCATGAACAAGTCTTGGATGTCGACGTAGGTGCCGGGACTGCGGTCGTGCAGTGTGTGGAGGAGCCGGACAACAAAGTCATATGCATCAAAATATGAACCAAATCTGGTCTCAAGTGCCCTCTGCTTAGCCCTCAAATCTTGCCATAAGAAATTTTGTACTTGAATCTGACGAAGACTTTTGCCTGGATAGCGTTCACTTCCATTTTTTTGTTCTCCACTATCTCACTGTAGAGAAACCGAGCAATGAGCATGGACTAAGGTTAGGATGATCTTGAGGGATACAGGGAATAATACAAGTGCGGTGAACTAAGTCAGTGATCACCCAACTTGTACCATACTTAGGAGATAGCCATGCACCCTCGTGGGACGACTCGGGTTCTTGCATACCATGGTCAAGTATTTCAGACTTGACACATCGGCTACAAAAACCATTTGTGTGGACATTGCCCAATCAATGATTGCACCCTCGAGAGCTTGCTTATTTGGATATATAGCACCCGTCGCAATGTTGTTCTGGTGATATTGACACGCAGAATCATGACCATTATTCATGGTCCTTGCACATGAGAAGTCATGATTCCATGATGCAGGATTAGGCACCTCAGGTGCATTCTCTTCTTCATCCGACTCATCGAAATAATTGGAAATATCACCATCTCTATCTCCATCCGCGATCTAGTTTTGCATGTGCCCATCTATTTTGTCAGCATCCGCCTCGCCGCTGACATAATCATCAACATTTCATCCTTTTGACTGGCTGCTCTGCCCTAATTCATAAACATAATTTCCAGGATGGGATGCCTAATTTTACACTAAATCATGCATCCCTTTAGTCCTCTAGCCATAATCGGAACCATCTTCGACTTCAGGTGCACTAACCTGCTTCACAACGGGTAGCACTAAGGCAACAAGAGTACATCCCCTGCTCACGTAGGTTTGTAACCAACGCACCCACGAAGAGTCCCGATATATTTGCTTTAAATAAAATAAAATATTTGAACTGGACCGGGTCAATAATGCATGAACACCCACAGTGTTTGTTTCAGTATTAGACCCTACACATCCGACCAACCATTCTGTCAACTCACTAACACACCATGTTTCAGGGGAAGTCACTTGCACCTCAATGTACTCAAATTCACCTAGATCAACTCCATTCTCATTTGTTTTCACAGTACCACGGCCATAGTAAAAACCTAACTTCACTACATTTGACATCTCTACAGACCTAAAAACTTATGAAACACGAAAAAACATTGAGAACAAGGACAAACTAAAAATATTACCAAAACAACTTCAATAAAACTAAATGTATTACCCTAAGCTACCGGAGCAACTAAATATTTTACACCTACATATACTACCAAAGCAACTACAAATATTTGTACAATTAAATACTACAGGAACGAACATTGAATCTCACCCTTCAAGCGTGCAAAGAGAGGACGAACAGCGGGGGAAGAACGACGCACACTGAGGGAAGAACGACTAATGCAAGAGCCTACACAACCACCACCGACTCCACCTCCAGCTACACCAACACCACCTTAACCACTTCCACTACCACCACCAAAATGGTTACCACCATCACCACGAGCTATCCCATCAAGAGATTGAAGGTTTCCTTGTCTCCCCTAAACCTCTAGAATACAACTACGATGGAAAACAGGGAAGAAAAAGGCTCACATTTCGTAGAAAATTTGAGGCATTTTTTCATGGAGAGAGAAGGGATGATGGAAAGGAGGAAGAGAGGTCGAAGAAGGGGGCGTGGTGCGGCCACTTGGATCTATCGCCTCCTATCAACTTTGTCATGGCCGACTGGCCCAGTCGGCTTCGCCGTAGCCGACTGGAGGCCACCCAGGCCGAGTGATGTGCTCAGGCCACTTGTCGGCTGCCATGCAGCCGAGTGACAACTTATCGGCCTCCACGCAGCCGATTAGTTGCTATCGGTTTCGGTAGGGCCGACTGGATCCACTCAACTTCGATGTGGCCGAAGGTGTATTATTTCTGAATATTTTGAACCAACGTAATATTTATCAAATTTAATAAAAATGCACTTCCTCTGTAAACTAATACAAGAGCATTTAGATCACTACTTTAGTGATCTAAATGCTCCTATATTAGTTTACTGAGGGAGTATTATTTAGAAAAAATAGCCAAACATAGGAGGACACATGGAAATTGCAAAACCACTCGGGGTAAATTGCCTATAGTAAGGTTTTCGGATTATTCAAAATATGTGAAATTTACCGAATGATTTAAAAGAAATAAACAATAGATAAAACAGTACCATTGTAACAAAGACACGACTAGTCATGCAAACTTCAGGAAAGTAGGCCATAATAACAAAGGGAAGAGTAAGTAGGGAAACTATTGGAGAGGAGGCAAATATCATATGAACATGTGTGCTAGAAAAGAATAAATTTAGAACAGATACTAGACCCACAAAACCTAGTGGGATCTCGAACAAAAAATACACGAACACGTATTTAGTAGTGGCAGTAGCATTAGTGTTGCCAATGGCGTTGACGTTGTTATCGACCATGTCATTGAAGAGGTTGAGTCGTCAGCGTTCGTGGCGTCCACGATGAAGATGTTAGTAGTCGCGCGAAGCGCTCCCCATAAACCTTATCACCCTTCTCTCGTACGTGACTCAAAGAGGTGGGTTTCGAAGGCGTACTGTTCCGAACTACAATGCACATTGCAAGCCGAGATGAGTAAGAACCTAACATTAGCTCAGAGCTTTGAAACTGGATGGCGTGTGGAAGGTGTTGGTCTGGTGTGTTGCTATGAAAAGGAGTGACCTCTCGTTTATAGGCACAGGAGAAGGAGGTGAATAGGTTGTGAGCGAAGACGAAACGAAAATACGGGGGACAAAACGAACAACCAATAGACGAAGTGTGCAGCATTCTTATTCAATGCGTACTACAACAAAACCTTTCAGCTCCCGTACAACCTTTCACATACCAGTCATGCGTGGAAAAAATTTAGACAACGGCTCAGCTAATTCCCACAACCCGTGGCGCGGCATGATGAGGCGTGGCGTGGCGTAGCGAGGTGGGAGCACGTGTGTATGTCTCTCTTGTTCTCATGCTCATACACGTGGGAAAACAACACCCCTTATAAGGAGGTCCAACTCATACTAAGTGAGAAGTATGGGACTAAACTTTTCTCCCACCTTGTACCTTGCGTGAATGGGATGAATGGGACTATAGAATTTATTAGAACTTATGAAAATGCTATTGAGTTGGCCCATATATAGATCAAATTCCAGCACTACATATATGGGTGTCGGTCAGCTCAAACGTATAGAGCTGGTTTGAGCAGTCCGACTGGGTTACGATTTGTGAACAATCACAAACTAGGCCATCCTCCCGGAGGCATAGGTGGCATTTTAGGAGCCTGTGTAGATGCTCAAATACATAGTAATAACTTGAGGACATATGACAAGAAAAGAAATGCTGAAGCTCCTTCTTTAAACTGAAGGAGTTCATTAGCATGTCTCACAGGAAATGAGCCGCTCAGGTGGGTTACATCAAGTTTCATTTTCAATATGCGAAATGAGTGAACATGAATATATGTATACATGAAACTTCTATTCCAATCCACAATTTCCAACTGGTTTACCGTGGTCACAAGTAGGCAATATGTCGTACACTCAGGTCCTTTTTGATTCATAGAATTCTAAAAACATGGAAATAAGAAAACATAGAATTGAAATGTCATCTTCATATTTTCTTTCCTTTTTTTGCGGGGAATGTCATGTTCATCTCAATTCTACAAGATTTTGGGTTGTTTGATTTGATCACAAGAAAAACAAAGCATTTTTTTAAAGAGTTTAGAGTGGATGCTAGAAATTCTATAGGAAATAGTAGAAAAGTCCTTCAGTTTTTTACACGATTCAATCCTATTAGTCATACAATCAAGATAGGAACATTTTCTAAGGACTAATCTTCCAAAATTCTTTGAATCAAAGGTACTGCTGTTAGTCATATTTGCATCTTGGAAGCACTTGGTATTTGAAGTTTTGAACTGAAGTTGATCTCTTTTACGCGTCGTCTGCCCAACCTAATCCAATGGGTACGCACGTGTGCAAGCACGCGTTGTGGCATCTCGATCAAATGCACCGACAATACTCATAAGTTCGTACATATATCATAACACGTTGAATGCTGCTAATTTGAAACTTTATGATGGTGTAACCATGAAACTAGTAAAAGTATCGGAACGCGCAGGAATATTCATTAAGAGTATTTACAGGCGGACATCTCAAAAGATTCCTTATACGTTTGCGGACGGGTCCGATCAATGATGAGGCAGGAGAAAGAAGGAAAAAGGAGATCCAATCAGATCCCTCATATCATCCCTACTAGATCATGAAAGGCGCGCGTTGCTGCGCCCATCTAATTGAACACTATAATATTAGTGATCGATGAAATTATAGAGGCGTTATACTATAAAGAATTGGTATACATATTATGACATAATAACATGCAAATTAATTAGTAACTTATGTAGGAATATCTTAGTGGATATACAACCAGGGAAGTATCTCGTGCGTGATATTAGGGCACATTTATATAAAAGTACATTTATTTTATTATTATTATTATTATTGATCATTAAGGCAATGTAATTGATTGTCACAAAAAACTAGGTGGTGTTTGTTTTCCGAGAAATCACATATTGCCAAACAAAAATGTTAATACTCTATCGGTCTCTCACACGCGTGAGAACATGTACGCTACGTTGCTACGACCATCTATTTTTCCAGTAGAATGGAAGAAATTTCTACAAATATATACAATGAAACATATAGCAAATGTCTCCTATATAAGAAAAATCACTAATGTGTGAGTCCGTAGATGTGTTCTAATATATAAGCAGTTCTTGGCGACAAGACATGCAACTCTAGACACGATCACACTCGAACTAACTCTCTAAGCACTGAAGGCATAAGCAATAAGGTATGTATATTTCTTTATTTTACAGCATCCACAACACGTTTACAATTTATCAACTGGTGGTTGTTACACTGATAAAAGAGTTACAGAAAAGCATGCTTACTAAGCAAAACCTCATCATGTCAAGCATTGACATATACCAACAACCCAGAGAAAGTTGTGGCAACATATAATAGAATGCAATCGACAAAACAAAACGCTAAAAGAATAGAAAGTCAAAGTATCAAATAGTTGCATACCTCCAGGTATCTTTATTTATTTTTTAGGAAATGAGCCACTTACTCTATCAGAAGAACATAACATCAATTTTCATCCTTATGTTGTGTTGCATTTTTGCAGGTAAAATTATGTCAGATTGTATATTCAGTTCTCCAACATCAGACAACTCTATTTTGTAACAAAACAGTACATACACCGATTAACAAGCCATTCCTTACAGAGGTTGATAGAGTATTTCGTAAGATATTAAACTGGAATTATAAGCATCTGTTATTGATGTGGTACTAAAGTCCAATACTATGATAGGTGCTTCGTGCAAATATATATGACATACATACAAGGTAAGCTTTGCATTATCCACATGGTCCAAATATACAAATCAAAATGTTCTATGTAGCACACTCAGAAATATTTAAGTGGGGAACTTAATTCGACCACACAATCACATTTGAGGAAAGAGTTACAGAAAAGCATGCTTACTAAGCAAAACCTCATCATGTCGAGCATTGACATATACCAACAACCCAGAAAAAGTTGTGGCAACATGTAATAGAATGCAATCGACAAAACAAAATGCTAAAAGAATAGAAAGTCAAAGTATCAAATAGTTGCAAACCTCCAGGTATCTATTTTTTTTAGGAAATGAGCCACTTACTCTATCAGAAGAACATAACATCAATTTTCATCCTTATGTTGTGTTGCATTTTTGCAGGCAAAATTATGTCAGATTGTATTCCGTCCAAACATGTGGTTATTGCACAATAAGCTAAATATCATTGCTGGGACTAAAATACATGGATGCCAACAAAGACGCAATCCCCAGAACCAAAAACAAAGTTGAACAGATAATGTTTGGCGGATTTTTTGTTATTCTGCATGCCTTATGCCCTCAACATGCTCCTGGGTTTTGTCACCAACTTGGAGCGGGAGCCGCTGCATTACAAAACCCCGTTCATGTGCATCTTTTCAAACCAACCAGAACCAGCAGCAGGAGGAACAATAAAGGCAAGAGATACATTCCTGTGTGGCGGACCAACAAGTAATCGAGAAGTAAGAGCTAGTATGTCCCCCGAATCCGCAATGTTCTTGTGGGTGATCTGAAGCCTGCCAAGGGGCTGTTTGCACCGCGGTTGCTCTTCGAGGTGCTAGATGGAGTAAACCACTTGTTTGCTTCTTCTACCCCATGCATACTACAATTAAGTTGCAGGCTGAACCAAATTGTTGATATAAGAAATATATTCTAATATGAACGTACAACAACGTACTACGAAAATTATCATGATCAAGCAACAAACTAACTGAACAATAACATTATTGACTTCACGTTGCATTTATACTTGTCCCATGTGATGTTGATGGTGAGAGCAACCTGCACTTTGGTGAATTTAAACCATGTTGAACTTCAGAAAGTATACTTTGGTTTCTATGCTGACTAGGTTAACTCTCTATGAAATGATACAAATGATACAAATACTTAATTCCTTAGTCATCATCACAATTCTGTTCAATTCAGCAAGTTAGGTGTCAAGAGTGCCAATTAGAAGCACATGGTGATTATTTGATTTGGTTCAGAGCCACGGTACTCTGAAGCAAAGACAATTAGATTAGGGGCAGGGAATTACATAGCGATATAACAATGAGGAATTGGAGAGTGCACGCGTAAGATGCGACAACTCCATATTGACAAAGCAACCGATTGTAGAAGAATTCAATCTGCACTCGGATCATATATATTATGAGCAAAATAAATCAACTGCTTCTTATCATAATTCAAGAAGCTGGGTTACTTATCATGATTCAGGTGCGGGCTGCAGCGATTCAAGGAATTCTGAGCAGGAGGGTGTAGCGGCGGCACCTAGGGACTTTCCAGGCTCGTGGGCCATGGGCAAGGTCGAGGGAGTGCAGAAGCGTGTCCCTCATCTTGCGTGACACTGTGCTTGTGGACGAGGACAAAACAATATTACGAAACAAGAGGAGCCCCAGTCCGTCAGTTAGATGTAAACACAAGCATTAAGTCAATCAATATTTTAGAAGGAGTCCAGGATAAAATGGAACAGGTAACTGGTGATCGGCCTAACCTGAAGATCGTGAAATACATTGAGACACAAGGCTGAACAAATCCAGCGCCAGGATGAGATTGGTGCGCTCGACCGCTACCGCCCCCCTGCGCCGCGCCCGCCGGCGAGACGCCATACATGCCGAGGAGTCGGGCACCGATGTGACCAGAGGCATCGCCCTCGCTCGCCACACATACACGGGGATGTCCCTCCCTCCCTCTCTCTCTCATGACGACTACAACAGTGGCGCACGAGGTCTCGCCCTAGGCCAACGTCGGGAGGAGTCGGGGTGGGAATGTGGGATTGATTGGGGCTATGTGGTGCACACAGAGTAAAACTGAGATCATTCGTAGAAGATCGGACGGTAACCCGTTGCAGTGATCCACAAGCTTTCGATTCTGCCTCCAGAGCAGCTGCCCAAGGACAGTCCGCCCAGAAGTAGCCCATGCGGGACGGGCTAGGGACGAAGGTGACCCAGAAACAGAAACGTGCGTTGAAGGTCGAACAGAATGACAGATCTGACGGTCACAAACATCAAGATCGCCAAAATGGACGGCTCAAAATGCTAATCGCTGAGAGAGCTACTGTCCTTAATATGCATGGGATGTATGTGAACCCTTATATCCATTGTAAATATAGGAAGGATATGAGGGCTCGCGGGCGCGCCTCGACGCGTCCGGTCAGTCCGTCACGTAGGACGCGACCCCACCACGAACTATCTTTTCTTTTTCTCTATTCATTTTTTGTTTCTCTGTTTCTCCTCATCAATCACGTGCAAGGTATCGGACATATGATAAAGAAAATGAAGGGTATGGCTGCACGACGGATAAATAAGGGACAAGTTCGGTCACTCATCGGGCGCGTCCACGGATGTTTAGAGCAACTCCAACCGGTTGACTCATTTCGTCCGTTCAGATCTTTTTGGGTCATCGTAGACAAAAATGATGATTCAATGCAAATTATGTCCGTTTCATGCCCGTGTCGATCCTTTTCATATCCAAATTTGATCCATGTTTAGATCGAGGACGGGCACAACACAGACATTTTCTGCGTCCTCTTTGTTCGTCCCTTTCGCTGCATACGCTCGGTCGCCCATCTATCATCGACCATCCATCCCATGCGGTTCTTCTTTCCTCTCTCCTCTTCATCCATCCATTCGTTCATTCCGTTGAACGCACCGACCGATCTAATTTAGAAAGGAGATATGAACGAGCGGCCGGCCTGTCTAAACGAACAAAACGTAAACAAAATGTGCGTTCAGTGTAGATCTCTAATGCAAAGTGTGGTCAGACACCGAGCACGTACTCTACGTACTGCATGTAGTACCACTACCGGGTACAGTGTCACCATTCTATAAATAAATCTCGAAGTCAAATTAATTCAAACAGAGACGGACGGTTGACAATTACAGGGAAGATCGAACGCAAACGGTTGACAATTACATCAAGCACTGGCCCAGCCTTTGCTTGATCACGTCTGCCTGCGTGCGCGCGGTGCATGCGCGATCGACCGTGCCGAGACCCGAGGCGAGTAGGACACGCTGAGGAGCGAGGATGAGGTGGCCTTGCCTGCCGGCCGCCGCGCGCCGCCCAATACAAGAGGAGGAGTTTATAGCACAGCCTGATTTTTTTTAATGTCGGCAGAAGAGCTGTCAAATTCATTAATTATTTATTACGGAAAATCGGACAAAAACCGTAGCAACGTCTAACTAGACTAGACCTAGAGCATCACAAGACATACACGGCGCCCGAAGGCGAAACCCCACAACACACCCGGTCGGACACTCGAGCGCCTTCGCTGCTACGAGAGTGCACACCGACAACCGCCGTATTATACCGGGCAGCCACGAGCATATCCGCAGACCTCGAGAACATCAGAGGGGAATGATAGGTCCGAAAGAGCAAAAACCTATGCCTCACCAATCTCCCGAGCCAAGCCGACATAGCTCGCCCGACGCAATTGCATGTGAAGGATGCTCTTGTTGCTCTCGTCGTCGACCAAAGCAGCCTGCTGCTAACGAAAGCACCACAAAAGACTCCACACACTTTCAAATGTTGCCTGCTCCAAAAACCACCGCATCACCACCAACGAAGTGCTCCATCACCAGATTTTGCTCCAAAGCAATGCTTCCAATGAAGTAATGACACCATGGACGCCATCATTGCATACGGTTTTCACCGGGAGACAAGAACATGGAGCCAGGAGAGCTGTCGGACCCCTCGATGGCGGCTCCAACAAGGAAAACTCATACCCAAGGACATCATTCGCCATCCACTCACACCGAAGTTGAGCATAGAACTCGTCGGAGCACCACCGGTCGCGACGTGCCATAGCAACCCGGAGGTCGTGCCAAGACCACGCCACCGCGGACCGCAAGCCCGATGTGGAGCCACCTCGCACCCGCTGGAAGCAAACCGTTGGCCGAACCACCTCCGGCCCCCAGCCGCCAGGGCGCCAGATCCGGCCATCAACGACCTGTCAGATCCGGCCGCACCAAGCCAGGGCACCGCCCGCCGCAGGGATCCCGCGCCACGCCGGTCACCTCCAGGAGCCACAGCCACCAGCGACGGCCGGCCTATGCCGCCTCCGCCCGCGCCGCCTGCTGGCAGAGCATCCGCCCGATCTAGATCTGAGTCGGGACGTCCAAAACCGCCAACCGCGCAGGCATGCCCCACCTCACCCCTGACGAACAGCCGCCCGCGCCTCCATCCGAGGACACCATCGTCGTGCCGTCCTGACCGCAGCCGCACCGCGCCGTCCTGCAGAAACCGCGTGCATCCGAGCCATGGCGCCGTCCCACCGCGAGGAAGGGGAAGAGGCCCCGACGCCACCGACGTCGGCCAGGCTTTGCCCGGCGACGAAGGAGGGACAGAGGGCGGGGGAGGCTGGAGACGGCGGCGCTAGGTCTCGCCTCTCGCTCGCGGGAGAGGGCGAGACGAGCGGTTGGTGCTAAGCACAAAGACGGGCTCTAAAATCTCATGCGCCCCGCACAACCTGATCCTGAGACACACCCCACCCCCACCCAACCCACCACCACCACATCGTGGGGTTACCTCGCAAACGACAAAGACGTGTAGTAACTGCTAAATGTTCTTGTCTGCAAGGCTGGTAAAAGAAAACTAACGAGAACATCGGGGAGATTTGAGCTTAAGAAAAACATTAGTACTACCTCTTGAAGTAACTTTTTAGATCACTGAAATAGTGATATTAAAAGGCCTTATTTAATTATTATTTTTAAATAGAAGCAAAATATTTGCCTCATGTATTATTAATTAAAAAGAGAGGATAGTTTGTTACAGGAGTCACACTTTCACACGATATGAATGACTACTCGCACAAGATAATATTTCTTAATTTCTTTGCTCCGGCGGTGATTCAAAAATTTGCCTCACGGCAATGTTATTTAGCAAGATGGTAGGCGAAACGCTCCTGTGCCAGAAAACACTTGCATTTCTCTCATTCCACATGGTAAAAGAGGCCATAGCCTTTCTATTAGAGACTCCGGCGCCGGTCTTGTTCGACCACCACTTCTCAATCAAAGATCGAGGTTGTAAAGTAATATAAACTCAATCTTAACTTTAGGGAATAAATTCAGGTGTAAATAAAAAAAATTCTAAATCTAGTGTAGACAATGGCACATTCTAGGCTAACAATAGCATGTACGCCCGTGGACGCATCAGAGCGTGACCGCGGCAATCGCCGTGGATGCATAAGAGCATGACCGCGACATTGATTGGACATGCCTCATATTTTCCTTTTTACATTCACGTATCTCATATCAAACACTCTATATTTATACTATATATATAATGTTAAGCTACTCTACGTGATCTAACATTGGATAACGAAATCGAATGCAAACAAACACAAGGTTGGCTGCAAACGTACATCAAACATCACCCAAAAGATCATCCTAATTTCAGCGGACATAGTTCTTAAATTTCTATAACTAAAAATGATATAAACAGTGCGGAGGGTGGGGGCGAGATCATCACTTCCTCGTCGGGCCTTTGCCCTTTTGGCGCCGGCGCAGCTGTAGTCGTCCACGGGTGTGGGCGGTGTCGATCGTCGAAGGATGAGGCACAACGGTCGTCGTCTTCGTCGTCGGAGTCGGAGAGAACGATGAGCCCCTTCATCTGACGGACTGATACGTCTCCAACGAATCTATAATTTTTGATGGTTCCATGCTATTATCTTGTCAAACTTTGGATGTTTTGTATGCATTTTATATCTTTTTCGGGACTAACTTATTAACTCAGTGGCAGGTGCCAGTTCCTGTTATCCCATGTTTTTGACCTTTTTCAGAGGAGAATATCAAACACAGTCCAAACGGAATAAAACCTCTGAAAAGATTTTTTCCGGAACGGAAGATACGCAGGAAGCTTGAGAACCAAGGCAAAGGCTCCCGGGGGAGGCCACAACCCCCTAGTAGCGGCCTGGGGGGCGCCTAGCTGGCTTGTGGGCCCCCCGTGGCTCCTTTTCCCTACTTCTTCCGCCTATAAATCCCCGAAAAATCTGAAACCACACGAGAGAGCCACGAAAATACTTTTCTGCCGCCGCAAGCTTTTGTCTCCGCAAGATCCCATCTGGGGCACGTTCTGGTGCCCTGCCAAAGGGGGGATTCGGACATGGAGGGCTTCTTCATCAACACCATTGCCTCTCCGATAATGCGTGAGTAGTTCACCACAGACCTTCGGGTCCATAGCTAGTAGCTAGATGGCTTCTTCTCTCTCTTGGATCTTCAATACAAAGTTTTCCATGATCTTCATGGAGATCTATCCAATGTAATCTTCTTTTGCGGTTTGTTTGTCGAGATCCGATGAATTGTAGATTTATGATCAAATTATCTATGAATCTTATTTGAGTTTCCTCTGATCTCTTATATGCATGATTTCATATCCTTGTAATTTTCTTCGAGTTGTGGGTTTTTGTTTGGCCAACTTGATCTATGATTCTTGCAATGGGAGAAGTGCTTGGTTTTGGGTTCATACCGTGCGGTGACCTCACCCAGTGACAGAAGGGGTAGCAAGGCACGCATTGTGTTGTTGCCATCAAGGGTAAAAAGATGGGGTTTATATCTATTGCATGAATTTATCCCTCTACATCATGTGATCTTGCTTAAGGCGTTACTCTGTTTGTTATGAACTCAATACACTAGATGCATGCTGGATAGCGGTCGATGTGTGGAGTAATAGTAGTAGATGCAGAAAGTATCGGTCTACTTGTCTCAGACGTGATGCCTATATGTATGATCATTGTCTTAGATATCGTCATGACTTTGCGGGTTCTATCAATTGCTCGACAGTAATTCGTTCACCCACCGTAATACTTGCTATCATGAGAGAAGCCTCTAGTGAGCACTATGGCCCCCGGGTCTACTTCACATCATATTTTCAGCTCTACACTTTCACTTTGTTGCACTTTCCACCTTTAGATCTCACCTTGCAATCAATTGTGAAGGGATTGATAACCCCTTTGTAGCGTTGGGTGCAAATTTGCTATTTTTGCGCACGTACTTTGGAGAGTTGCCTTGATACTCCTACTGGATTGATACCTTGGTTCTCAAACTGAGGGAAATACTTAACGCTACTGTGCTGCATCACCCTTTCCTCTTCAAGGGAAAAACCAACGCAAGCTCAAGAGGTAGCAAGAAGAATTTTTGGCGCCGTTGCCGGGGAGGATCAAGTCAAGAATAGTCTCCCGTCAACGTGCCAATTTCTGGCGCCGTTGCCGGGGAGTATCAAGTCAAGAATAGTCTTCCTTCAACGTGTCAATTTCTGGCACCGGGGAGTATTGTAAGTGAAGCTTATCCAAGTAACTGTCGCAAATTCATCTCTTGCATTTACTTTTTTGCCTCTCGTTTTCCTCTCCCCCACTTCTGAAAAACAAAAATTACAAAAAATATTTGCCTTTTTTGTTTGCCTTTCCTTTGCTTGTGTGCTATGTGCCTTCAGTATGCTTGCATCTTCGCTTGCTGAAAATCTATTGATATGGATCCTCATCCACTTTCTAATCTCTTTAAGAGATCCAATTATGATGAACCATTTGCTAGTGAGTTGAGTGCACTTGACTTTCTCTATGGAGTTTTGCTTGAGATGCGTGAATCTGAAAATCGCGATGAAGAAATTTATGAAGTGATTCACCAGGGCTCCTTGAATGAAAAGCATGATTGCAATGGTTTCACTATAAATTCTATTAGTGACAATCATGCTAAAAATATGCAAAACCCTAAGGTTGGAGATGCTAGTTTTGCTATGTCCACTACTTGTTGCAATGATTGTGATTGGGGTGATAATTTTTCTTATGATCTTGAAAATTTGTTTAACCCTCGTGATGATTATGATATTTGCAATAATATTGAAAGTGGGTTTGGAGAAGTCATGACTTTAGTTGATGATAATCCCACTATTTTTGAAGAGCGTCAACTTTGCATGCATGTGGATCATGAAAAGAATATCCTTTGTGATAGCTATATTGTTGAATTTGATTATGATCCCACATGTAATTGCTATGAGAGAGGAAAATATTGTGGTAGAAACTTTCATGTTACCAAATTACCTCTCGTTATGTTGAGATTGACATTGTCTCTTTCTTCTTCCTTGCATATGGTAACTGTTGGTTGTCTTGACAATCTGTTTTCCTATAAAATGCCTATGCATAGGAAGTATGTTAGACATAGATATGTTTTTCACATGTTTCATGATGCTCTTTTCGTGTCCGATTGCTATCTTTTGTGTGAGCATCATTGAAATCATCATGCCTAGCTAAGGGCGTTAAACAATAACGCTTGTTGGGAGGCAACCCAATGAATTTATCTTTGCTTTTTGCTTTCTGTTTTGTTGTGCCCACACCATCATAATTCTGTTACGATTGTTTCTTTTGTGTTTCTTTTTGTGTTTATGCCAAGTAAAAACCTTTATGACTAGTTTTGGTGATGGTTGTTTGATCTTGCTGAAAAAGACAGAAACTTTTCGCTCACAAAATTATTTTTCATTCTTATCGAGAAAGAGCTTTTGAGTTGATTCTTTCTACTGCTGGTTTCCCAAATTGTTGTAATTTTTCAGAATTTTTGAGATACCAGAAGTATACGAAGTATACAGATTGCTACAGACTGGTCTGTTTTTGACAGATTCTGTTTTTGTTGTGTTGATTGCTTATTTTGATGAAACTATGGATAGTATCGGGAGGGGGGGGGGTACTAGTCATGGAAAAATGAGAATAGAGTAATATAACACCAATATAAATAGAAATCAAGTTTGCTACAGTACCTAAAGAGGTGGTGGTTTGTTTTCTTATGCTAATGATATCACGAGTTTCTGTTTAAGTTTTGTGTTGTGAAGTTTTAAAGTTTTGGGTGATGTTCTCATGGATAATGGGATGAAGAGTGGAAAGAGCTCAAGCTTGGGGATTCCCAAGGCATCGCAAGCCAAATTAAAAGACACCAAAAATCCTAAGCTTGGGGATGCCCCGGGAAGGCATCCCCTCTTTCGTCTTCAATCCATCGGTAACATTACTTGGAGCTATATTTTAATTCACCACATGATATGTGTTTTTCTTGGAGCGTCGTGTATTATAGGAGTCTTTTCTTTTGGTTGTGTCACAATCATCCTTGCTGCACACCTTTTTGAGAGAGACACGCACGCATTGTGAATTTGCTAGAATACTCTTTGAGTTTCGTTTATATCTTTTGAATTAGGCAATTTAGCTCGCATGTGCTTCACTTATATCTTTTAAGCTAGATAACTTTGCTCTAGTGCTTCACTTAGATCTTTTTAGAGCACGGCGGTGTCATATTTTGGAGAAATAAGAACTCTTGGTCTTCACTTATATCTTTTTGAGAGTGCTGTCCTTGAGTAACTTGGTAATTGGCTTGTGCTATGAAAGTACTCCTAAAGTTGATAGGCATCCAAAGAGGATACAATGAAACCTTCCATATTCATGTGCATTGATTAGAAAGATAAGTTTGATTCCTCTCAATTAGTTTTGATACATGGATTTGGTAATATTAGAGTCATGTTAGTAGGGTGTTGTGAATCTAGAAATACTTGTGTTGAAGTTAGTGATTCCCGTAACATGCACGTATGGTGAACCGGTATGTTGGGAAGTTAAAGCATAATTGATTTATTGATTGTCATCCTTTGTGTTGCGGTCGGGATCACGCGATGGTTAACACCTACCAACCCTTCCCCTAGGATTATGCGTTTAGCACTTTGTTTCGATTACTAATAAAACTTTTGCAATAAGTATATGAGTTCTTCATGACTAATGTGAGTCCATGGTATAGATGCACTTTCACATTCCACCATTGCTAGCTTCTCTAGTGTCGTGTAACTTTCGCCGGTGCACAAAACCACCGTATACCTTCCTCAAAACAGCCACCATACCTACCTATTATGGCCTTTTCATAGCCATTCCGAGATATATTGCCATGCAACTGCCACCATCCCGTCTCATGACTTGTGTCGTCACTTTCAGATTGCCATTGCATGATCGTAAGATAGCTAGCGAGATGTTCAACGTCATACGCCAAGCTAGATCGTTGCAAATCCCGGTACATTTCCGGAGGCATTTCCTATAGAGTCATCATTGCTCTAAGTGTTGAGCTGTGAGTAAATAAAAGTGTGATGATCATAATTATTAGAGCATTGTCCCATGTGAGGAAAAATGAAAAGAGTCCAAAGATGCCCACCAAAAAAATAAAAAATGAAAAAAGAGAGAGAAAAAGAGAGAAGGGACAATGCTACTATCTTTATCCACACTTCTGCTTCATAATAGCACCATGTTCTTCATGATTGAGAGTCTCTTGTTTTGTCACCACCATATACTAGTGGGAATCTTCATTATATAACTTGGCTTGTATATTCCAATGATGGGCTTCCTCAAAATTGCCCAAGGTCTTCGTGAGCAAGCAAGTTGGATGCACACCCACTAGTTCTCCTTTTGAGCTTTCACACACTTATAGCTCTAAGTGCATCCGTTGCATGGTAATCCCTACCCATTCACATTGATATCTATTGATGGGCATCTCCATAGCCCGTTAATACACCGAGTTGATGTGACCATCTCCTCCTTTTTGCCTCAGAACCTCCACCACACTCTATTCCACCTATAGTGCTATATGCATGGCTCACGCTCATGTATTGCGTGAGAGTTGAAAAGGTTTGAGAAAGTAAGAGTGCAAAAACATTTACTTGGCCAATACCGGGGTTGTGCATGATTTAAATTTGTTGTGTGGGGATGATGGAGCATAGCCAGACTATATGATTTTGTAGGGATAATTTTCTTGGGCCTTGTTATTTCAAAAGTTCATGATTACCTTGCTAGTTTGCTTGAAGTATTATTGTTTTCATGTCAATAGCAAATTATTGTTTTGAATCTTACGGATCTGAACATTCATGTCATATGAAATAAGTTGCAAAGGACAAATATGTTAGGTAGCATTCCACATCAAAAATTCAGTCTTTATCACTTCCCTACTCGAGGACGAGCAGGAGTTAAGCTTGGGGATGCTTGATACGTCTCCAACGTATCTATAATTTTTGATGGTTCCATGCTATTATCTTGTAAAACTTTGGATGTTCTGTATGCATTATATATATATATATTTTGGGACAAACTTATTAACTCAGTGCCAAGTGCCAGTTCCTGTCTTTTCCGTGTTTTTGACCTTTTTCAGAGGAGAATATCAAACAGAGTCCAAACGGAATAAAACCTCCGAAAGATTTTTTCCGGAACAGAAGATACGGAGGAAGCTTGAGAACCAAGGCAAAGGCTCCCGGGGGAGGCCACAAGCCCCCTAGCCGCGGCCTGGGGGGACGCGCCTAGCAGGCTTGTGGGCCCCACGTGGCTCCTTTGCCCTACTTCTTCCATCTATAAATCCCCAAAAAATCTGAAACCATGCGAGAGAGCCACAAAAATACTTTTCCGCCGCCGCAAGCTTCTGTCTCCGCCAGATCCCATCTGGGGCACGTTTTGGTGCCCTATCGGAGGGGGGATTCGGACACGGAGGGCTTCTTCATTAACACCATTGCCTCTCCGATGATGCATAAGTAGTTCACCACAGACCTTCGGGTCCATAGCTAGTAGCTAGATGGCTTATTCTCTCTCTTGGATCTTCAATACAAAGTTCTCCATGATTTTCATGGAGATCTATCAGATGTAATGTTCTTTTGTGGTGTGTTTGTCGAGATCTGATGAATTGTGGATTTATGATCAGATTATCTATGTATCTTATTTGAGTTTCCTCTGATCTCTTATATGCATGATTTCATATCCTTGTAATTCTCTTCGAGTTGCGGGTTTTGTTCGGCCAACTTGATCTATGATTCTTGCAATGGGAGAAGTGCTTGGTTTTGGGTTCATACTGTGCGGTGACCACACCGAGTGACAAAAGGGGTAGCAAGGCACTCATCGTGTTGTTGCCACCAAGGGTAAAAGGATGGGATTTATATCTATTCCATGAATTTATCCCTCTACATCATGTCATCTTGCTTAAGGCGTTACTCTATTTGTTATGAACTCAATACACTAGATGCATGCTGGATAGCGGTCGATGTGTGGAGTAATAGTAGTAGATGCAGAAAGTATCGGTCTACTTGTCTCGGACGTGATGCCTATATGTATGATCATTGCCTTAGATATCCTCATGACTTTGCGCGGTTCTATGAATTGCTCGATAGTAATTCGTTCACCCACCGTAATACTTGCTATTATGAGAGAAGCCTCTAGTCAACACTATGGCCCCCGGGTCTACTTCACGTCATATTTTTAGCTCTACACTTTCACTTTGTTGCACTTTCCGCCTTTAGATCTCACCTTGCAATCAATCGTGAAGGGATTGACAACCCCTTTGTAGCGTTGGGTGCAAGTTTGCTGTTTTTGTGCAGGTACTTTAGAGATTTGCTTTGATACTCCTACTGGATTGATACCTTGGTTCTCAAACTGAGGGAAATACTTACTGTTGTTGTGTTGCATCACCCTTTCCTCTTCAAGGGAAAAACCAACACAAGCTCAAGAGGTAGCACGGACCGCCCTGTCCTGCTCCCGCTTCAACTTGGTGACACGAGCTGCCTCCGCTGTTGCCTCCTTCTCCTCGCACTGTGACTGCTCAATAGAAAGACAGAGCCCCTTGACGTTATTCCGTCAGAGGCGACGAGCGTATGTCCCCGCTCTCGTGAGGGACTGGCGGTGGACCCATGCAAGGAGGCGTTCGTTCTCGTCGGGCTCTACTGACATCCCGCAGCGATGATGTGGGGACTGCTTCACCTCATGCCTCTCCCTTGCCCAATGCCTCTCGCAATGGACAACACGCGCCTCTGATTCCAGAGTGCGTGTGTAAGCTGGCGGCATGAGCACTAGCACCCACCACTGTCTGTGTGGAGGAGCGGTCGACGAGGGAAGGAGACTGCGCATAGCCGGTGCAGATTCTGCCGCCTTGGCGAAGCTTCACGCGGGCCGGGAGGGTCCTCCTCCGGCGATCATGTTGCGCCGATGTGGAAGCTGCGACGACGTTCCATATCCGAAGGTGCTGTCTGTGTCAACCTTGGACCGCAACAAGACAATGCGGAGGGGCACCTCCTCATCGCAATCGATGTCGGAGCCTGAGCGACTGCTGGAGCTTGACATTGGAGTGGATGGGATCGGAATCGAGAGGGGAGAAGAGGACAGAGCGACAGAGAGTAAGCTAGGGCTCGTAACAAGGCGACCGAAGTTGGGTTTTTGTGGGACATCGATGGGGCCACTGGTGGGCCGAGTCTGTCATCTAGGACATGGCGGATGCGATCGGGCATGACCAGGCCGCCCCATATCCGCCCTAGATTTGGGCTTGATAGTGTTGGAAATATGCCCTAGAGGCAATGATAAAAAGGTTATTATTATATTTCCTGTTTCAAGATAATCATTTATTATCCATGCTATAATTGTATTGAATGAAAACATAAATGCATGTGTGGATATATAGACAAAACTATGTCCCTAGTAAGCCTCTAGCTGACTAGAGAGTTGATCAAGGATGGTGTCGTGGGTATAAGCCTGACAGTAGATGTGTAGGGTACGAAAGGGATGGGCAGAGCCTTAGCTACGGCGAGGTTGTATGAGTTCACGCCCCTCTGCGGTGGAGGTAATAGCCCTACGTCTCAGTGCTCAGGCAGCTTGTTGTCGAGTGGAATATGGAATACAGTGAATTTCTAACCCTTGCACCAGTGGGGGAGGGTGGCTTATATAGAGTGCGCTGCCCTCCACAACGGTCCGGTGCACAGGGGTGGAGTAGTGGCGATTAAATGCCTACGTTACAGGTAACGTACGTCTTAAATGCTAATAAAGGCACAGGGAAACGTACGACCGTTTCCCCCCAGGGGGGTTACGATGCACAGAGTGGAATCCAGTCGGTTAGTTTGATAAACTCCGAATGCTAATCTCCGACTGGACGGTCGAGGATCTGTTACCGACTAGATGAAGGGAACTCCTTAGTTCAGTCGGAACTGACTAAGGGTCTTGTCCCTTATGAGGGGTAGTCCTTGGGTTGGACCTTCAGGGCAGGCCTATGACCCTACCCTAGGACTATAACCCCATCATTAGTCCCCGAATGGATTGGGGTTGGAACGATGAAGCGATGCTTGAAGTTTGGATCCGACTGGAACATATGTGACTTTGGCGTTGCTTGCCTCGATCCATTTTATCTTTTCTTCCAACGATCCGAGTGGAAGTATTGGTGGAACAAACTGTCGGAAACCGAGTGCTTCCACGGTATCTCCTGACGTGACCAGTCAACTGACAGCAGCGGATTTTTCGGGATCCTCAAATTTTGGTTATCGCGCGCTCAGCGGGGATGACGCAATCGCGCTCGAGTAGCGCCTGACACCTCGATTCTCGCGCCTTCATCTTCTCCACTGATATCGCCGCGGTCGGTCGGTGGATAAGATTTCGGGGCCACTCGCCAGTGACCCAGTCGGAACCTTTCTTAAATCCCAGCAGCGAGGGTTTTTCGTTACGCTCGCCAGACATCTCGCCTTTGCTCTGCCTCCTTCGCCGTCCTCTGCGCACCCCAAGCTTCTTCCTTATCCTTCTCCCTCGCGCATCCGCAGCTTCCGCCATGACCAAGGGGCAGACTAGCAAGCTGGAGGCGAAGAAGAAGAAGGGGAAGGCGGCGGCTCCTGCTCAGCGGCGGCAGCGAGCGTTACCGGCAGGGTGGATCCAGGGGGACTTCCTCCCGTCCACGGTGACGGAGGAGAGCTTGCTGGAGCTGGTGGAGCACGGGATGATCGCGCACAAGTCATGGAGGTTGTCGGAGGAGGGTGAGACCGAGCCGGCACCCCGGGAGGGGGAGCGCGTCCTACTGCTCAACCACGTGCATCGAGGTTTCTCCCTGCCCCCGCACCCTTTCTTCAAAGGCATAATGAACCACTTTGGGGCGCAGCTCCACCACTTTCCCCCGAATGCCATCACCCATCTCTCTGCTTTTGTGGTCTTGTGCGAGTGCTTCATCGGTTGTCCTCCCCATTGGGGGCTTTTCAAACATATCTTCTCTGCTAGGTCCCAAACTATCAAACGACTTCATCAGTCGGATGATAAGACTCACCTTCTCCAGCTCTGTGGGGGTTTGGGCTTCCAAAAGAAGAGCAAAATTAATTATCCCGCTCTTCAGCTGAGTGAATCGGTTAGGAACTGGCAGTCGACATGGTTCTACTGCCAGGACGTCGCTTGGCCGAATGCCACGACGGGGCTACCTCCTTTTAGCTTAGATCGACCAGCTCCGCCTAAGCAGCTCGCGCTCAGAAAGGGAGTCACCGGCATAGATTTGCTGGAGGTTTTCCTCGGCCGGCGCATCCAACCACTGCAGGCTCGAGACCACGCCATGTGGCACTACATGGGACCCGAAGACTCCAGTGCACATAACTGTCTTAGATCACAGGCGTCGTGTGACCAACCCCGAGTGCGTGACTGGGGAGACGGTGGCGTCGTGGGTGCTCCAGATCACAGGCGCCTGCGAGAACCCCAGAGGGTCCCGGCGAGTGAAGGCTTTCCGCACGGACAACCCTCCTCCGAACGAGGTGAGTACAACTTGCCGAGTGCACATAACTGTCTTAGATTTATCGCTGTCTTGAATCGCCGTCTGACGTCTGATGTCACCGACTGTATTTTATGCAGAAGTGGACCAACTGGTTCTCCCCTGTCTCGAACGGGAACCCGGCCGAGGAGGAGGAAGAGGGCAGCCAGGAGGGCAGCGTGGAGAGCGTCGAGTACGTCTCCGACAATGGGGAGACGGAGGAGGAGTCTGGTGAAGAAGAGGAGGAAGACGAAGAGCAGGACTCGCCACCTCCGCCGCCAGAGCACCGAACCAAGCGCCGACATGAACCTGCAGCTCCCTCGGCCCTTCCAGCATCCTCGAGTGCTCCGCCAACTGCTCTCATGGTCCTGAGTGCTCGGAGCGCCAAGAGGACCAGGGACGCTGCTGCCGAACCTGTGGGTTAGCCTTCCAAAGCGGCCAAGCCGAGCGGATCTAAACCTCGGAAGGCTTTGCCGCGGATGAGGGTCATCGTTCCTGTCACCTCAACGTAAGCGCATTGTTCTTCTAACTTCTTCTGATATTCGATTAAACTCCCGTTTGATGGTCGAATGAATTTCACTCGACAGGGTTGCCACCTCTGCCACCTCTCCAGCGCGCCAGGGGGATGATCCCATGGACATGGACAATGTTGTCTCGTCCTAGCCAGGTGCGTCGTAGCGATCCCGAGAGTTTATATTATCGCATCACGAATTCTATCTTCGGTCTTGCCCTTTTTCTGTGACCTCACGCCGTTTGGTTCTGGTTTCTCTCAGGGGCGATTTATGCGGATGAGGGTGACCAGGGAAGGTCTGAGCAAGCTGCGGTGCCTGTCCTTGAGGTTGCTCTGCTAGTTACTGCTCTCGCCGCGGACGTGCCGCCGACTGAGGCAATGCCGTCGACTGAAACGGCACTGGTTGTTGCTGAATCGACTGGAGCGGGCCTTGGGATGCCGAAGGAGCCTTCAACAATGCCAGGCCCGTCGAACGTCGAGTACAATGTGCAGCACCTCTCGGAAGACCAGGTGGGAGCAACCAAGGGGGCCATGGTGCAAGCGGAGCTAATGGCGGGAGAAGCCAAGAAGGCGTACGACTCCATCGCGTCCCTGTACCAGCGAAGCTTGGAACTGCGGGACGATATCCGAGTAAGTGGGTAGTAAGTATTTACTTTTCTCTTGTACCCCACTGGGTGTGTTCGGATATCGTATGAATTTTGCAATGGGTTCACTCTTAGTGAACCCAGTGGGTGTAGTCCCCGAGACTTCTGTCGAGTGCTTGCACCGGCAGTTGTCTTTATACGCATTGTCTTTGACTTGATCAGATCACAAATTAATCTGTTCGAGTGCTGACTGTTGGGGCACTCGGAGTGTACCTACTGGATGAGTCCCCGAGAGTAATTTTACTCAGGTCGGGTAGTAGTAGCCTCACAGGCTTAGGTGTTGTCATGTAGCTCAATAGGGCGGACCTGTTTGAGTTTCATGCCAGTGGGGTCACTCTCAATGAACCCACTGGGTGTAGTCCCCGAGACCGCTGTCGACTGCTTGCGTCGGCAGGGGTCTGAAGAACTTAGACTTTTTATTGTTGGATTTGGCTGATCGTCTCTTGGCGCTGGCTGGCAGAAAACTTGCGAGATGGGGACGGCGTACGAGACTCTCAGGGCTGAAAAGGTTCAGTTTGCTGGTGAGCTGGATGCGGCACTGGTTGCCATGGCTGGTATGAAGGATGTTCTGATGGAACGAGAGAAGTCGTTGGAGCAGGCCCATGAAGCAAACAAGGCACTGACTGCTGAAGTTGAGAAGATGAAGGCGCAAAGGTCTGATCTGATGGGGCAAATGAATGTGCTGAACAAGCGGTGTATAGCGTAGGAAAAATACGTCAGTGATTGGGCCCGGCAGATGGTAACGCGTCTGGGTGGTAAGTCCTATTTTTTCGAGTGCTTGTGGTAAGTGCGTTACACTCGGCGCTTATTGTTTGCTTGTCCTGTGTTTGCAGCTTTTTGCATGGACGCTGAGGCTGAAGCAGCTGACGTGGAACGGTCGATTCATGAGAACATTCCACTCGGCGAGGACGCCAATCGAGATCTGCTCCGAGCGCACATTCGCCTGGGCAAAGTTGGGCCTTTCATAGGTCGACTGAGAGAAGTCGTCGGCCGGATCGACAAGGAGCTTTGGCCTGAAGACGAGTCTCAGTATGAGATGGAAGGCTTGATGACTCGGCTGGAGGAGGTCCCACACCGAGTGCAGTCATGGAAGAAATCTGCGGCTCGCTGTGGTGCAGACGTTGCACTGTCCCTGGTCCGAGTGCATCGCAAGGAGGTGCGTGAAGAGAAGCTGAAAGCGTTGAAGGTCGCCAACACGAAGAAACTTCGATTCGAAGACTTCATGGAAACCTTCCTTGAGAGTGCCACCCGCATCGCCAATGGGATCGACCTGGACACATTCGTGGAGCCCTCCAGTCCTGGCGCCAACCCGGACGATGCTTAAGAAAACTTTTACCTCGGTATGCCAAGTGTTGGTTGTAAGAAATCTTGGCCACTTCTGTTGGCCGTCACATTCTTGGTTCGGTGCGGGTAAGCTTGATCCGCACCGAGTCAACTATCCTTAGGTGAACTTCGAATTTAAATCAAATCTTTTGCTCTTCTGTTGCCAATGAGTTGTTGACACCATTTTGGCTCGAGTTTTTGTTTGGCTTTTCCTGTTGAAGCCAATGGCAAACATGCGGAGCATGTAATTGGCAGTTTCCTTGACACCTGTGTGAACCTCTCCGAGGGTCTGCCAAGTCACCGAGTGGATCTGTAGGATAAACTCGAGGGTAATAGAGTACTTAGGCGATTCATGATCGCGGCTAAGTCTTCGAGTGCGACGGATATGCCGCACTCGGAGCGAGTTGTTACTCATGTAATTGTTAGTTGTCTTGACATCCACATGAGCCTCAATGAGGGTCTGCTACTCATGTAATTGTCAGTTGTCTTGACATCCACATGAGCCTCTATGAGGGTGTGCTACTCATGTAATTGTCAGTTGTCTTGACATCCACATGAGCCTCAATGAGGGCCTGCTAAGTTCCCCAGTGTATCTGTAGGATACAGTTGCGGGAATCTTTCCCATTTCAGCGCTTCTTGATCGCGGTTAAGTCTTCGAGTGTGACGAGCAGTGCACGCTCGGAGAAAGTTATTACTTAGGCGATTCTTCATCGCAGCTAAGTCCCCGAGTGCGACGTTCAGTGCACGCTCGGAGAAAAGTTATTACTTAGGCGATTCTTGATCGCAGCTAAGTCCCCGAGTGCGACGTTTAGTGCACACTCGGAGAAAGTTAGTACTTAGGCGATTCTGGATCGCAGCTAAGTCCCCGAATGCGACGTTTAGTGCACACTCGGAGAAAGTTAGTACTTAGGCGATTCTGGATCGCAGCTAAGTCCCCGAGTGCGACGTTTAGTGCACACTTGGAGAAAGTTAGTACTTAGGCGATTCTGGATCACAGCTAAGTTTTTTTTTGAGACCGGAGTCTGCGACCGCGGAAGAATTTTGGATCTGCAAAAGCTTAATCTGCTTTATATTATTTCACCAATACTTGTTCTTTACATTGGTTCAGTCGACGGTCACGTGTAGAAGCGCCTCAGGAGATCTCCATTCTATGCTTGCGGCTCGTCTGTCTCCCTGTCGATGTTGTAGAGTCTGGATGCTCCGTTGTTCAGCACCTTAGAGATGATGATGGGTCCTTCCCAGGCAGGAGCCAACTTGTGAGGTCTTTGCTGATCCACTCGAAGCACCAGGTCACCTGCTTGGAACGTGCGACTCCTGACGTGTCGTGCGTGAAAACGCCATAGATCTTGTTGATAAATGGTTGAGCGAGTCAGTGCCATCTCGCGCTCCTCCTCTAGAAGGTCCACTCCGTCTTGCCTTGCTTGCTCTGCTTCAGCTTTGGAGAAGAGTTCGACTCGTGGAGAATTGTGAATCAAGTCACTCGGAAGGACTGCTTCTGCTCCGTAAATGGGGAAGAACGGTGATCACCCTGTAGATCTGTTCGGGGTTGTGCGAAGACCCCAAAGCACTGAAGGTAGCTCGGTGACCCATGCGCCAGCGGCATGTCCCACCTCTCGCAGGAGTCGGGGCTTCAAACCTTGCAGAATAAGTCCATTCGCCCGCTCTGCTTGTCCATTGGATTGAGGATGCGCCACGGATGCAAAATCCACTCGGATTCCTTGGCTTGCACAGAAACCTTTGAACCTGTCCGAGTCAAAGTTTGTCCCGTTGTCCGTGGTTATGTTGTGAGGTACACCGAATCTGGAGATGATGTCCCTGACAAACTTGATGGCTGTTAGGGCATCGAGCTTCTTAATGGGCTTGGCTTCAGTCCATTTTGTGAACTTGTCGACTGCCACCAACAAATGTGTGTATCCTCCTTGACCTGTCCTGAATGGACCGACTGTATCTAATCCCCATACTGCAAACGACTACACAAGAGGGATTGTCTTCAACGCAGATGTTGGCTTGTGGGATTTGTTGGAGTAGAACTGACAACCTTCACATCGGTCGACCATATCTTTAGCCATTTAGTTTGCCTGCAACCAAAAGAAACCAACTCTGAATGCTTTGGCGACGATCGCTCTCGTAGAGGCGTCATGACCGCAGGTTCCCGAGTGAATATCTTCCAGGATTAATTGTCCCTCCTCTGGGGAGATGCATCGTTGAAGAACGCCTGAAACGCTTTCCTTATACAACTGGCCATCAATGACAGTGAACGACTTCGACCTGCGGACTATCTTCCTGGCTTGGACTTCGTTTTCTGGTAATTCCTGCCTAAGGATATATGCAATGATCGGCATAGTCCAATCGGGGATGACGGCAAGAATCTCCATGATTAGATCAACCACAGCTGGCACGTCGACTTCAGTCGGATCCGTTGAACTCTTTGGTTGTATTGGTTCCTCTATGAAAGGATCTTCTTTGACTGAGGGAAGGTGGAGGTGCTCGAGGCAGACGTCACGGGGGACTGGTTTCCGAGTGGATTCGAGTTTAGCCAACTCATCAGTTGCTTGGTTCTTCAGTCGCGGAACATGGTGGAGTTCTAGACCTTCAAACTTCTTCTCGAGCTTCCTCACTGCATTGCAGTATGTGTTCATGGTGGGGTTCCTGACGTCCCACTCTTTCATCACTTGATTAACCACCAAATCCGAATGGCCATAGACCATCAGGCGACGGACGCCAAGTGCGATGGCCATACGCAGTCCATAAAGGTGAGCTTCATACTCTGCCTCATTGTTGGAGGAATCAAAGTGTATGTGCAACACATATTTGAGTTTGTCGCCCTTTGGCGATACGATCACAACGCCAGCGCCGGAGCCATTCAACATCTTGGACCCATCGAAGAACATTGTCCAATGAGCCGAGTAGATGTGGGTCGGTTGCTGCTCTTCTACCCATTCTGCTATGTAGTCAGCCAGGTCCTGAGACTTTATAGCTTTCTTGGCCTCGAACTTGATATCGCAGTACAACATCTCCATTGCCCACTTCGCCACTCGGCCTGATGCATCCCGATTGTGGAGGATTTCCGCCAACGGAGCATCAGAAACGACAGACACCGAGTGGTCTTGGAAATAATGGGCTACCTTCTTCGCAATCATGTAAATCCCATAGATAAGTTTTTGATAGTGCGGATACCTCTGCTTGGAAGGAGTCAGGACTTCGGAGACGTAATACACTGGCCGTTGAACTTTGTATGCTTTGCCTTCTTCTTCTCGTTCGACTGTAAGAACAGTGCTGACGACTTGATTTGTAGCCGCGATATACAGAAGAAGGGGATCTTTGCTGAGCGGAGCAGTAAGAACCGACTGGGTGGAAAGTAGGACTTTGAGGTCGTCGAATGCGACTTGAGCTTCGTCTGTCCACTCGAAAGTATCTAATTTCTTCACGAGTCGGTACAGAGGAAGTGCTTTCTCGCCGAGTCGACTGATGAACCTGCTCAAAGCCGCTAGGCAACCTGTGAGCCGTTGAACATCGTGTATTCTGACCGGCCTCTCCATTCAGACGATGGTCCCGATCTTTTCGGGGTTGACATCGATCCCTCGTTCGGAAACGAAGAAACCGAGTAACTTTCCGCTGGGAACGCCGAATGAACATTTGGTGGGGTTGAGCTTGATATCGTACCTACGAAGGTTGGCGAATGTTTCTGCCAAGTCAGTCAGCAGGTCGGAACCTTTGCGTGACTTGACTATGATATCATCCATATACGCCTCCACATTCCGACCGATCTGGTCGAGGAGGCATTTTTGGATCATGCGCATAAAGGTAGCTCCTGCATTCTTCAAACCGAACGGCATAGTGATGTAGCAGAAGCACCTGAATGGAGTGATGAAGGCTGTCTTTAATTCATCGGGGCCATATAGACGGATCTGATGATAGCCCGAGTAGGCATCAAGAAATGACAGACGCTCGCAACCCGCAGTCGAATCGACAATTTGATCGATGCGGGGGAGCGGAAAATGGTCTTTTGGGAAGACCTTATTGAGGTGCTTGAAATCGATGCACATTCGGAGCGACTTGTCCTTCTTGGGCACCATGACAACATTGGCGAGCCACTCAGACTGGTGAACCTCACGAATGAAGTTGGCTGCCAACAGCTTGGCCACTTCTTCTCCGATTGCCTTCCTCTTGTGCGCGGCGGACCGATGCACGCGTTCTCGGATAGGCCGAGCGGTGGGATCCACATGCAGTCGGTGCTCAGCCAACTCCCTGGGTACACCTGGCATGTCAGAGGGTTTCCATGCGAAGATGTCCCAGTTCTCACGGAGGAATTGGGTGAGCTCGGCTTCCTATTTAGGATCGAGGGTGGTGGAGATGTTCGTCGGGGCAACAGTGGCGTCCGTCGGGTGGATGTTGACCTTCTTCGTCTCTCCCGCCGACTGGAATGCAGACTCCGAAGCTGGCTTCATCGAACGCATCAAGTCAGCGGGGTCGACTGTTTTCTTGTACTCGTCAAGCTCGAGGACGGCCATCTGCTGGTCGGCGATTCTTGATCCCTGCTGCAGACACTCTTCGGCCCGCTGTCGATTGCCCGTGATGGTGATCACACCTTTCGGGCCTGGCATCTTCAGCTTTAGGTATACGTAATACGGACGGGCCATGAAACGCGCATACGCTGGGCGGCCCAGAATTGCGTGGTAAGCGCTCTGGAAGTCCACCACTTCGAACGTCAGCTTTTCCTTGCGGAAGTTCTTGTCGGAGCCGAAAACGACGTCCAACGCGATCTGGCCGAGTGACTTGGCCTTTCGTCCAGGGACGACTCCATGGAACTGCATGCTGCTCTCGCTGAGTTTGGACATCGGAATGCCCATCCCCTTGAGAGTGTTGGCGTACATGATGTTCAAGCCACTGCCGCCGTCCATGAGGACTTTGCGCAGTCGGACTCCCTCCACCACCGGGTCGATGACCAGAGCCTGTCTCCCTAGGGTCGGTACGTGTGCTGGATGATCCGACTGGTCAAAGGTGATCGCAGTCTGAGACCATTTGAGGAACTTGGGGTTGGTAGGGGTGGCCATGTTCACCTCCCTGTTTACCAGCTTCAGTCGACTCTTGCTCTCAACGTCAGCAAAAATCATTAGTGTTGCATGGACTTGGGGGAACGGATCCTCCTTCTCCTCCTCATCCTGTTCATTGTCCTTTTCACTCGGTTGCCCTTCGCTGAACCCCTGGATCAGGAGGCGACACTGCCGAGTGGTATGCTTCGCATATATGGGGTTGCCCTCTTCATCCATCTTCGTATGAACCGGACATGGCTGGTCCAGGATGGGGTTATTGAACTGCTTCTTCTTGGGGGTGAACTGGGCCTTCCCTTTGCCCTTAAACTTGGCATTGGTTACGGCTGCAGCTTCTGCCTGCGGAGTGGACGGAGCTTTCTGCTTCTGCTTTCGAGTGTTATTCTCATCTCCATCGGCGACTGTTTTGTGCTTGCCGCTTCGGATGCGGTCCTCTTCTTCGCCATTTGCATAGCATGTTGCTATCTCCATCATCTTGCTCATGGAGATGTCGCCTGTTCGGCCGAACTTCAGGTACAGATCCCTGTACCGCACGCCTGCCTTGAAGGCGCAGACTGCTTGATGCTCTGTGACGTTCTCCACTGTGTGGTAGAGAGTTGTCCAACGCTGAATGAAATCACGCAGGGGCTCATTCTGCTTCTGGACGCAGTGCTGGAGCTCCACGAGGCCAGCAGGGCGCTTGCACGTCCCTTCGAAGGTCCTGATGAACACTCGGGCCAGATCTGCCTAGCTGTAGATGCTTGAGGGGGCCAACTGGTTCAGCCACGCTCGTGCCGAGCCGTCGAGCATCAGAGGGAGGTGCTTTATGGAAACATGGTCGTCTCCTCCTCCGCTCTGGACTGCCACTCGGTAATCATCTAGCCACGTTTCTGGCTTGGACTCTCCTGTAAACTTGCTAATTCCCGTCGCCAATCGGAAGGTGGGAGGGATGTCACCCGAACGGATGGCTCGACTGAAACACTCGGGACCAGAAACGATGGTCCGACTTCCACTCGGACGGTCAATATCGTAACCATCGCGGTGGGCTCGGCCCCTGTCGACCCTCCGCTGGGCGATATGCCCTCTAGCGTCGGGCTTGGGTCGTAAGTGCCACCGCCTGAATGCCGATCATCATGATGTCGGGGCAGGTAGGGCCCACCCCGCGGAGGGGTGCATGAACGGCGATGATCTTCGGGATTTATGGAACGACTGCCTCCTCTGTGTCGCTGATGAGAACCAGGGCTATGAACTGACCGATGCGTATTCGCATGAACAGAACTATTGTAGATTCTGTTGTGCGACTGGGAGACTGCCGAATTTTGTTGTTGCGCCGTGTGCAACAGGGCGCGGATTTGCTCGATCCCCCTGCCAGCCTCTGAATCAGTCGGCTGAAGGGAATCGGCTATCTTGGCAGCCGCAGCCAAGTTGAGGAGGGGTGTGCGGAACAACTCCACGTTGCTCCGCCGAGTGTGTCGACTGGTAGAACGGCGAGGCGGACGACGTGCATCGGACGTTTCGCCGATCTCGTGCTCGTTCCGGCCGGCTTGACGGGGATCTTCGTGGGAGTCGGCCATGTGTACTTCTGCTGCAGGGCCGCGACCCGTGTACTCGGAAGGAGACTCGGTCGGAACCGAGTCCGAGCGCTGGGCCGGCGGGGCAACCACAACCGACTCTAGAACCGCCACTTCTGAAGACGCGTTCTGGCGTGCCTGGGCGCGTTGCACCCAACGCTGGAGCTGCGGACGGTGGGACCGCTTGTTGCGGTGCGTGACGGCGGTGTAGGTCGACACCGGAGCCGACTGCTGAAGAAGAAGAATGCCGCGGGCACCGGCACGGAAGTGCGTAGCCCCGCGGCGGGGAAGCGCCTCGACGTCGAGAGGGGCGTCCCGAAGCCATGCCGAATCATCGACGATGAAGGAGAGAGCGCCGAAGAAGATCTCGTGACCCATGCTCGAATCTCCACCGGACGACATGACGAAGTGATGTAGTCGCAAACTCGCCGGAAGTCGCTTAGACGCCTGCCCCGCGGTGGGCGCCAACTGTCGTGGGTATAAGCCTGACAGTAGATGTGTAGGGTATGAAAGGGATGGGCAGAGCCTTAGCTACGGCGAGGTTGTATGAGTTCAGGCCCCTCTGCGGTGGAGGTAATAGCCCTACGTCTCAGTGCTCAGGCAGCTTGTTGTCGAGTGGAATATAGAATACAGTGAATTGCTAACCCTTGCACCAGTGGGAGAGGGTGGCTCATATAGAGTGCGCTGCCCTCCACAAAGGTCCGGTGCACAGGGGTGGAGTAGTGGCGATTAGATGCCTACGTTACAGGTAACGTACGTCTTAAATGCTAATAAAGGCACACGGAAACGTATGACCGTTTCCCCCCAGGGGGGTTAAGATGCACAGAGTGGAATCCAGTCGGTTAGTTTGATAAACTCCGAATGCTAATCTCCGACTGGACGGTCGAGGATCTGTTACCGACTGGATGAAGGAAACTCCTTAGTTCAGTCGGAACTGACCAAGGGTCTTGTCCCTTATGAGGGGTAGTCCTTGGGTTGGACCTTCAGGGCAGGCCTATGACCCTACCCTAGGACTATAACCCCATCAGATGGTTAAGGTTTTCTGACCATATGGAAGTGTTGTTACTTGATGACTGGATCACATCATTGGGGGAATGATGTGATGGACAAGACCCAAACTTTAAACGTAGCATGAGATCGTGTCATTTTGTTGCTATTGTTTTTTGCGTGTCAAGTATTCATTCCTATGACCATGAGATCATGGAACTCACTAACACCGCGGGAATACCTTGTGTGTATCAAAGTCGCAACGTTACTGGGTGTCTATAAAGGTGCTCTAGAGGTATCTCCGAAGGTGTCCGTTGAGTTAGCATGGATCAATACTGGGATTTGTCACTTCGTGTGACGGAGAGGTATCTCGGGGCCCACTCGGTAATACAACATCACATATAAGCCTTGCAAGCAATGCGGCTAAAGTATTAGTCACGGGATCTTGTATTATGGAATGAATAAAGAGACGTACCGGTAACGAGAATGAAATAGGTATAGGGATACCGATGATCAAATCTCGGGCAAGTAACATACCGAAGGACAAAGGGAATGGTATACATGATTATATGAATCCTTGGCACAAAGGTTCAACCGATAAGATCTCCGTAGAATATGTAGGATCCAATATGGACATCCAGGTCCCGCTATTGGATATTGACCGGGGAGTGTCTCAGGTCATGTCGGCGTAGCTCTCGAACCCGTAGGGTCTACACACTTAAGGTTCGATGACGTTTCAGTATAGTTGAGTTATATGTGTTGGTGACCAAAGGTTTGTTCAGAGTCCCGGATGAGATCACATATATCATGAGGGTTTCCGGAATGGTTTGGAAACGAAGACTGATATATAGGATTGTTTCATTTGGCCTCCGGAAAGATTTCGGGCATTGCCGACAGTGTATCGGGAGTGACGAATGGGTTCCGGGTTTTTACCAGGAGGGGGCCACCCACCCGGGAGAGAACCTAATAGCCCATGGGTGGCGCACTAGCCCTTGGTGGGATGGTGAGGCCAGCCCAATACGGCTATGTCGGCTAAAGGAAAAATCATAGGAGAAAAAGAAAAGAAAAAAGAGGGAGGTGGGAAGGAAGGAAGGGACTCCTCCTTCCAAAACCGAATTGGAGTGGGAGTCCCTCCCCTCCTCCACTCGGCCGATGCCCTAGGGGCTCTCTTGAGCCCCAAGGCTAGCCCCTCCCCTCCTCCTATATATACTAGAGGTTTTAGGGTTTTTGAGACACAACTTTTGCCACGTGCAACCCTAAAAGTCTACTTCGTAGTTCTTCCTCTAGATCAGTTTTCTGCGGAGCTCGGGCGGAGCCCTGCAGGAATAGATCATCACCATCACCGGCGCGCCGTCACACTGCGGGAGAACTCATCTACTTCCCTGTATCTCTTGCTGGATCAAGAAGGCGGAGATCGTCATCGAGCTATACGTGTGCTGAACGCGGAGGTGCCGTCCTTTCGGTGCTAGATCGGGACGGATCGTGGGACGACGCTGATTTGAATCACGAAGTTGTTCCACTAGATCAACCGCATTTCTTAACGCTTCCCGCTTAGCGATCTACAAGGGTATGTGGATCCGATCACCTTCTCGTAGATGAACATCACCATGATAGGTCTTCGTGTGCGTAGGAAATTTTTTGTTTCCCATGCAACATTCCCCAACAGATAGGAGGGATGCAGGTTAGTCGGACGTTTGAGTCGGGTTTGAGAGGTTCGGTTGAGTAGGTTTTTGTGACCGGTCACTGATCGGACATGCTGTCAAGGCGTTTGAGATGGGTATGAAAGGTCCGGTTGTAGATGCTCTAAGACCTAGTAGAAAGATACCAATGTAAGAAGGAAGAATAATGCGTCTGTTTCTTGCATATGGTGTGCATTACAAATTCATCACGCACTAAGTCCGTAATCGGGCCAACTGGATAAAGAACCTATGCTCCAGCAAGCAGCTATTAAATCCTAGAATCACTAGTGATATGTCTCCATCGTATCTACTTTTTCTAACGCTTTTGCTCTTGTTTTGGACCCTAATTTGCATGTTTTGATTGAAACTATCCGAACTCACTCTGTTTTCAGTAGAACTAGCATGATCTTGTTTTTGTGCAGAAATAAAATTCTCGGAATTGGACGAAACTTTTTGGAGATTTTTTATGTTATAAAATAAAAATACTGGAACCAAGACCCACTCGAGGGGAGGCCCCACACGCCCACTAGGCACCAGTGCACGCCACCCCCTCCTCGCACGGCCTGGTGGGTAGTGGGGCCAACGGGGCTCGGCTAACCCTATCTCCAACACTATAGATTCCTATGTTTGGAGAAAGAAATACGAGAGGAAGTCTCATCGCGTTTCACGATTCGGAGCCGCCGCCACCTCCCTTCATCGAGAGGCCATATCTGGAGCCCGTTTGGGGCTCCGGAGAGGGGAATCTTCGGTCTTCGTCATCACCAACTCTCCTTCATCGCCAATTCCATGATGCTCCCTACCGGGAGTGAGTAATCCCTTCAAAGGCTTGCTGGTAGGTGAGAAGTTCGATGATATTCATCATGTAATCGAGTTAGTTTCGTTAGGCTTGATCCCTAGTTTCCACTATGTTCGGAGATTGATGTTTCTATGACAATGCCATGCTTAATGCTTGTCACTAGGGTCCGAGTGCCATGATTTCAGATCTGAACAGTTTATGTTTTCACCAATATATCTATGTTCTTGATCCGATCTTGCAAGTCATATGCACCTATACTACGTGTTAGAATCCGCATACCCCAAGGTGACAATAATTGGGATTCTTTCCGATGATTACCGTAGTATGAAGAGTTCATGTATTCACTATGTGTTAATGCTTTGTTCCCTTTCTCTATTAAAAGGAGACCTTAATATCCCTTAGTTTCCTTATGGACCCCTCTGCCACGGGAGGGTAGGACAAAAGATGTCATGCAAGTTCTTTTCCAAAAGCCCGTATGACTATTTACGGAATACATGCCTACAATATATCGATGAACGGGAGCTAGTTCTGTGTCACCCTATGTTATGACTGATACATGCTGAATATCATCCAGGAATATCACCGATCCACTGCCTACTAGTTTTCCACATATTGTTCTTGCTAAGTTACTACTACTGCTACAACTGTTACAACTGCTACCATTGTTACTGTTACTCCTGCTACTGTTAGAACTGCTATGAAAACTATCATATTACCGTGCTTCTGATCACCGTGCTGCAGATACTAAATCCCCAAGTGTGGTTGAATTGACAACTCAGTTGCTAATACCTGCAAATATTCTTTGGCTCCCCTTGTGTCGAATCTATAAATTTGGGTTGAATACTCTACCCTCGAAAACTATTGCGATCCGATATACTTGTGGGTTATCAAGAACGTTTTCTGGCGTCGTTGCTCGGGAGCAAAGCTATATTTGTTGAGTCAGTTGGGCTATCTATTTATTCATCACTATGAAGAATGTGAAAGATACAAGAACCAAGATCGTTCTCTCTAAGACGAGGGGAGGTAAGGAACTACCATCTAGATGTGCACTTGATTCACCCCTTGTTTTGAATAGACTTGCAACACCACCACCACATGCTATTAATCATGGTATGTCACAAGTTATTGTTGATGTTACCTCTTCTCTGAATGATGCTAATTATGATGCTAGTACCTTGCTTGATGATATTGTGCCACTATGTGAATTTCTTGATGAACAACTTGCCAGAGCTAAAGAAATTGAGCATGCTAAAATTGATGAAGTCTTTGAAACTTAAAATATTGAAACACCTTTTAGACATGACTATCCTAGAATTCAAATGCCAGAAGTACCTAAAGGTTATGTTATGTATGAAGAAATAGCTAGAGACTTTATTGCTTGTAAGGATAGAGAAGATCTTAAGAAACTACTATGCAAGTTCAAAGAAAAATCATTGAATGCTAGAATGAAATATGATCCTAAGTTTGCTACTTCACCTATCTTTGTTACCGATAAGGATTATGAATTCTCTGTTGGCCGAGAGATAATTACTTTGGTTGAATGTGATCCTTTTCACGACTATGAAAATGAAACTGTTGTGGCACATCTCACTAAGTTAAATGATATAGACACCCTATTTACTCATGATGAGAAAATTCGCTACTACTATATTCTCAAATTATTTCCTTTCTCATTAAAGGGTGATGCTAAGATTTGGTACAATACTCTCGCTCTTGGTTGTGTGTGTAGTCCCCAGGAGATGATTTATTACTTCTTTGAAAAATATTTTCCTCCTCAAAATAAACAAGTTGCCTTACAGGAAATATTTAACTTTGTGCAAATTGAAGAAGAGAGTCTCCCACAAGCTTGGCGAGGATTCTCCAATTACTTAATGATTTGTGTAATCATCCTCTTAGGAAGAATGAAATACTTGATATATTTTATAATGGACTAACCGATGCTTCTAGGGACCACCTAGATAGTTGTGTTGGTTGTGTTTTCAGGGAAAAACTATCAAACAAGCTGAGGAATTATTGACTAATATATTAAAGAATCATGATGAATGGACACTTACTGAACCACCGCCTAAACCAACTCCAAATAAGAGAGGTATCTTATTCCTTAGCCCTGAAACAATGCAAGAGGCCAAGAAATATATAAAGGAAAAATGCATTAAAGCTCAAGATGTTAAGAATTTACCACCTATTGAAGAAATACATGGTCTCAACACACCACCACACGTGCTAAAGGTAAATTCTCTTTTAAATTTTGATGAAGGTGACACCCCTTACAATAAACATCCTAGTCAATGCTTATATGAGTTTGATAATTTTATTAGAAAGCAAGATCATTTCAACTCCTATGTTATGAAACAATTGAAACAAAACTCTCATATGATTGCTCGCTTAAGTGACTTGTTATTTAGAATCACCAATGATGTTAGAGGTGTAGGAAAACACGCTTCTATGGTTCAAACTCAGCTAGAACAAGTTGGTAAATCTCAAAGTGATCTACTTCATGAAATGAATAATAATATGAATGATCATGTTGTTAGAGTAATGACTAGAGGAGTAACAATGAGTCAAGATCCAGTATATCCACAAGGTCATCCTAAAAGAACTGAACAAGATTCACAAAGAATTAATACTGATGCACCTAGTCCTGCTAGGAAGAAAAATAAAAATAAAAAAGATAGGATCTTGTATACTTCTAGTGAACCTGAAATAGAAAAACCTTCTGATAATGCTAATGATATTTCTATCTCTAACGCTGAAACCCAATCTAGTAATGAGCATTCTCCTAGTGATAATGAAAATGATAATGATGATGCTCATGTAGATGCTCAATCTAACAATGATAAAGAACGAGATAATCATGTTGAGATAGAACCTGCTATTGATCTTGATAGCCCAGAACCTAAGAATAAACATGTAGGATCGAAAGTATGTCTAGAGGGGGGGTGATTAGACTACTTGACAATGTAAAACTTAGACTTTCCCAATTTTAGTTGTTGGCTAGTTTTAGCAATTATGGCAAGTCAAGTACACCCTACACATGCGTATAACAGCCAAATGTAAAACATGCAAGTGTAAAGTAAAGGAGTAAGGTAGGGATATCAAATGCATGAGGTTGACACGGCGATTTTTGGCATGGTTCCGATAGGTGGAGCTATCGTACAACCATGTTAGTGGAGACTTCAACCCACGGAGGGTATTGGTTGCAAGAGTCCATGGAGGGCTCCACCCAAGGGGTCCACGAAGAAGTGGCCCTGTCTATTCCACCATGGCTTCCGTCCACATAGGACTATCCTCACGCACGGTAGATCTTCACAAATTAAGTGGTCTCCTTGCCCTTACAAACATCTTGGTTCAACTCCATAACACGAAGTAGGAGGCTCCTAAGCGACACCTAACCAATCCAGGGGTCACCACCCTCCAAAAGGTAATAGATGTGGTAGAACGATGAACTACTTGCTCTTGTGCTTCTAAAGATACTCAACACAAAATCATTCTCTCACAGTATAGGCATGGGTAGGAGAGACTAATTTGGTGGAAAACAACTTGGGGAGGCTAGAAATCAAGTTTCAAATGATTGGATTGGAATATCTTGGTCTCAACACATGAGTAGGTAGCTCTCTCTCTCAGAAAAATGGATTTGGTAATGAAGTGTCTGTTCTAAGTGCTTCCTCTATGAATGAGAGGTAGGTGGAGGGGTATATATAGGTTGTCCCGAATATCCAACCATTACACCTAATGTGGCAAACCCAGTGACACTAAAGTCATGAATTCGGTGCTACCGATTTGCACTAAAGGCAACAAATTTTGAATCTCGGTGGAACCGATATACACAACACGGTGGAACCAAAAAGGTGGCTAACGGTCAGACGACACAACTCAGCGACACCGATACTCAAACTCAGAAATTCCGATTTTTCTTACCGAGGCAACAGAAAGTTGGTCACCCAAACTCGGTAGCACCGATATGGTTTCAGTTGCACCGATTTGGTGGGTTTGTCTAGGGTTGTGTCTGGGATGAAAGTCGGTAGTGCCGAATCTGAAAATTGGTGGCACCAAATTTGAGTGTATGGTTTTGGACAGAATGGTTATGTGGGAAAAATGACTGACTATTTTTGGTGGCTATCTCTGAGCACTTGAGCAACCAGTTCATTTTAATACCTCATCCCTTTTAATAGTATTGGCTATCCTATGGACTCAAAAGTGATTTCTCACATATAAAATGAAGAGTCCTCTATCTTAAAGCTTGGGCCAATTTTATTCCTTTCTTCCATCAAGGGGCATCTCCACACAAGCCTTTAGCAAAAGCATCTTTTGAACTTTTCTGAAATATACTTGGACAAAAATATTAGTCCAATGATGCATATATTGTGATAAATTATCAAAACCAGCCTAGGGAGCAATTGTGCTTTCAAGCCGTTATGATAAAAGAGATTTTGTTGCTAGAAAGCATGCAAAGAAAGAGATCCATGGGTTCAAAAACCCGTGCCTTATCCACCCAAATCAACTAAGAAAAAAGATGAGGAGGAATTTGAACGCTTCGCTGAAATGCTTAGGCCAATATTTTTGTGTACTCGTTTAACTAATCTTTTAAAGATCGCCCCTTTGCTAAGTATATAAAAGACATCATCACTAATAAAAGAAAAATACCCAAATCTGAAATATCGTCCATGCTTTCTAATTACTCTTTTAAGGATGGATTACCTAAAAAACTAGGAGATCCAGGAATACGAACTATACCATGTTCCATCAAAAGAAACTATGTGAAAACTGCTTTATGTGATCTAGGAGCTGGTGTTAGTGTTATGCCTTTATCTTTACTAGTTAGTTGCCTGTGCGTTGCAACGAGGACATATAAATTTCGGTGGATCAACGGGAAGGAAATCAAGGTTTATTTTAGTTTTTCATAATCAATGTTCTATGTGTTCTAAAACCTAAGTTCTTAGTTTTGTAACTGCAGCAACCCTTAACTATCAGTATAACATACGTGAGCAATGACTAATCAATCAACAACAAAATTGGAAACGAAAACTATAACTTATTACCTAGTTCCTCGGGGCAAGGGAAGTAGCAGGTTATGTTTCCAAGGTTCAATTCACTCCAAGAGGTCGATAGGCGCAAACCATATTCCCGCGGTAGAAACCTCCAGCGACTTGTTCCCAAGTGGAGAATTAGCACAGAGATAAATGGATGGGTTAAGTGTGTGTGAGATAGATAGAGGAGGAATCAACGCAGTGACAGTGCAACATCGCCTCTAGTCCACTGCCACGGCCTTGGTCATCACTGCGTGACTTTATTATTTCCCCATCACAGCGTGTCCATAGGACGTCACCCCAGTCTTGTGTTGGAACCAGTGTCACGAGCACCCTTACAACGGTAGCATCACGCGCCCATCCGCCACCGGTTGCTGGACCACACTAAGCCTGGTTTAGCCGTCACAGGAGCAGAAGGCAACCTTGAGGGAGTACTGCAAGCTCGATTGAGAAGCACCTTGACTGATGGCATGAATAAGAGAAGATGTGACGCGCTCCAGCTCACCGCTGAATTAGTTCTGCACACATCAAGATTTCAGACAGAAGAATTAAAATAGGACACATTATTTAGAGAAGATTATAAGCTCAATCTGCATGCAACATGATACTAATTTATGCATGCACTTGTTGCGAGTACTGCAGTAGCCATTTGAAAATAAAGTAATCAATAGTTTTCTTTACACATTGTCATGTCAAGATAACATCACACAGGGTTTTAAAAATGAATCAAAGAGGGGATGCATACCACTGAGTGTGCATGCTACTCAGCAAAAATATTCTGAAGTGTGGTGTGGAATAAAAATTCATCTCCTATACTTCTGAGTTTCTCCGCAATAGCAAATAAAGCTATCAAATAACATCGCCTTGTACTTTGAAGATTAGAATGGTTACCAAGTCAATTGTTCAGTGATGGTGGTTGTGCAATACGGGATTACTCTGGTAGAAATATTAGACCATGCTAGAACCGAAGATCTAGATGCTTAATCATTATTTTTTCTTTACACATTGACATGTCAACATAACTTCACTATTTTGTGAGGACACCTCAGTACAACCACTCGGATAGTTTAAATACATTAGCTTGAGGATATCCAAAATTTCAGCAATCAATGTTTGGTCACCTTGGGAGTCGCGATCTAGTGAGAGCTACCAATTCATGTGATAAACTGTTGTAGGCCCTTCCCACCGAGCAGATCTGACAGTTGAACAAGGCAGCTTTGATAAGGAGGAGGAACCAAAGTGGGAGAGGGGGAGGAGGGATTGGAGGAGTACAGCCTACGGGGAGAAGAAGGGGTAGAGTGAGGGTAGGGAGATAGTGCTACCTGGGCCGCCACCTGTCGTTGTAGCCACTGCGCCGCTCCTGCTCCCTCCCCGCGCCGAGTTGCCCCTTTGCCTGCAGTGTACTTAAACGTGGGAATGGTTATTCGAAAACAGGCTGTAACAATTCGGTTATTACTTTGGGTTTGATTGGTTTAGGTTTTATTGGGCTGAGCTTTTTTTAGTTTGGTTTTGGTTTGGGTATGTGGAAAAACCAGTTTGGGCCTAGTTGGTTATGGGTTTAAACAGTTTGGTTATAAACGGTTATAAACTATGGGTCTAAACCAGTTTGTACGCATTGGTTATGTGCAATAACCAACGATGACCGAGAACGAATATCTTTGATCCACAAGCATGTTGTAATGCACTGTGTAATTGTGTATTATGGGAAAATACCACATGAAAATCGGAAGTGTTTGCTTGTGCTTTGGCTAAGTAATTTTGTTTTAATACACTTGTTAGTGTGCTATTCAGACGTGGGCATTTGTTTTGCCTTTTGTTGTGTGTTGACTGTATCTCAAGGATAACTTTGTTCTCAAATTGTTGTAGATGCACTTATGCCTTTTCTATCTCATTTGCTTCTTAACTTGTCAATTTGTCCAATTATACGTACATTAAAGCAAACCCATACTTATGTATTGGTTTTCAACCCATGGTTATGTATTGGGTTTAAGTTGGTTTGGGTGGAAAAAATAATGGGTTTAGTTTTGGTTGGGCTAAAAATTAGATCAAATGGGTATGGTTTAAGTATGGTTTTGAGATATAAATGTATGGGTTGGTTCAAGTATAGTTCAAGTATGAAACCATTCTCAGGTTTAAGTGTACAGCCGGTTTAAGTTGCCCCTCATTCTCACTACCGCACCTTTCGTGCATGCCGTAGACAAGAGGAAGTCGCCGGCGGCGGTTCATAGGCATGGGATCAACAGCGAGGGATTCGAGGAAGGGGAGTGGAGGTGGGATGTGTGTACGTGGTTTGTTTTCTTTTCTTTTTTGTTTTTTCTTTAGCGTGCGGGGAGAGGGAAGAAGGTCTGTTTTTTCTCACGTAGGTGGGAGGGAGGTCCGATTTTTTTGTTGCCTAGGTGAAAGGGAGGTCCAACCATCACGACGGCATATTCCCCTTTAATAGTAAAGATAGGAAAGACTTGACTTGAATAAACTCACTCCTACTGAAATTTCATTTCAGATGGCTGAGAAATCAACTGTCATACCTATAGGTATTTGTGAGGATGTACCCGTTGTTGTTGCAAATGTTACTATATTGACAGACTTTGTTATGCTTGATATCCATTTCTTAAATATTGCAGGGGTTGTTATTGATTGCAATAAAATCAAGGTCACTTTTCACGTCAATGGTAAAGAACATACGATGCATTTTCCGAGGAAACAATTCCAAGTGAAGGGTGTTAATTTTATTGAAAAATCTCGGACTATCACCAATGGAAGTTCTCAACTACCTCTACGTGCTGCCAAAAATAAATATGAGATACTTATTGCTGGGGATATGCACATCCCCATTGAGGAAAACTTGGTGTGTTACCAAAATTCTTCGGGTTCATCCTAATTGTAAGTGGTTGTTAATAAGACTTGATCAACCTTGTTAATGAATCATTTTCAAGAGGCATGAGGTCGATGAACTTAGTAGGCACAAATTTCTGTAATCACTTTATTTTTCCTATTATTTTTACTCAAATACAATAAATTCCATGATTATCCTGTTTTCTGAATTTTCCGTGCAGTAAAAAAGTGCCCAAAAATAAAAGTTCTCCAAATGTCCTTGATACGTCCATTTTGCATCATGCTTTCATGTTGATATTTATTGCTTTATGGGTGTTATATTACTTTGTGGTACCATATTTATGCCTTTTCTCTCTTATTTTGCAAGGTTTATTTGAAGAGGGAGAATTCAGGCAGCTGGAATTCTAAACTTGAAAAGGAGCAAATCTTTGTCCACTATTCTGCACATCTTCAAATGCCCTGAAAAGTTACGTGGAATTTTTTGGGATTATATAAAAAATACTAGGCTAAAGAAGTACCAGAGGGGACCTACCAGGGCGCCACAAGCCTGGTAGCCGCCACCCCTGGTGGCGGCTAGCAAGCTTGTGGGCTCCCTGATGGCCCACTGGCTCCCCTCTTTTGCTATATGAAGGGTTTCGTTCCAGAAAAAAAATCAATCGGGAGCTTTTTCGTGGTTTCGCCGCCGCCACGAGGCAGAACTTGAGCAGATCCAATCTAGAGCTCCGGCAGGACGATCCCGCCGGGGAAACTTCCCTCCCGGAGGGGGAAATCGTCGCCATCGTCATCACCAACACTCCTCTCGTCGGAGGGGAGGCATCTTCATCAACATCTTCATCAGCACCATCTCCTCTCCAATCCCTATTTCATCTCTTGTAACCAATCTCCGTCTCGCGACTCCGATTGGTACTTGTAAGGTTACTAGTAGTGTTGATTACTCTTTGTAGTTGATGCTAGTTGGATTACTTGGTGGAAGAGTTTATGTTCAGATCCTTGATGCTATTCATGAGGACATGGGATAAGTCATGCTGATAATAGTCATGTGAGTAGTTACTTTTGTTCCTGAGGACATGGTATAAGTCATGCTGATAATAGTCATGTGAATTTGATATTCGCTCGGTATTTTGATATGTTGTATGTTCTTTTTCCTCTAGTGGTGTTATGTGAACGTCGACTACATAACACTTCACCATATTTGGGCCTAGAGGAAGGCATTGGGGAGTAGTAAGTAGATTATGGGTTGCTGGAGTGACAGAAGCTTAAACCCCAGTCTATGGGTTGCTTCGTTAGGGGCTGATTTGGATCCACTAGTTTAATGCTATGGTTAGATGTTATCTTAATTCTTCTTTCGTAGTTTCAGATGCTTGCGAGAGGGGTTAATCATAAGTGGGATGCTTGTCCAAGTAAGGGCAGTACCCAAGCGCCGGTCCACCCACATATCAAACTATCCAAATAACGAACGCGAATCATATGAACATGATGAAACTAGCATGACAGAAATTCCTGTGTGTCCTCGGGAGTGTTTTCCTCCTGTAAGACTTTGTTCAGGCTTGTCCCTTGCCGCAAAAGGGATTGGGACACTTGCTGCACTATTGCTACTACTTGTTACTTGTTACTTTTCGCTTGCTATGTTTCACCTCACTACACCATCACTTGTTACCGCTAATTTCAGTGTTTGCAGTTATTACCTTGCTGAAAACCGTTTATCAGAGCCTTCTGCTCCTCATTGGTTTCAACACTCTTACTTATAGAAAGGACTACGATTGATCCCCTATAGTTGTGGGTCATCAAGACTCTTTTCTAGCGCCGTTGCCAGGGAGTGAAGTGCCTTTGGTAAGTGGAAATTGGTAAGGAAACATTTATATACTGTGCTGAAATTTATTGTCACTTGTCACTATGGAAACTATTCCTTTGAGGAGTTTGTTCGGGGTATCTTCACCACGAACGGAAGCACGAGGAGTTGTTCCTCAACCTGAGGTACCTACTGAAAATATCTTTTATGAAATTCCTTCGGGTATGCTTGAGAAACTGCTGGCTAATCCTTTTACAGGAGATGGATCTTCACATCGAGACTTGCATCTGATCTATGTAGATGAAGTTTGTGGTTTATTTAAGCTTGCAGGTTTGCCCGAGGATGAGGTCAAGAAGAAGTTCTTTCCTTTATCTTTGAAGGATAAGGCGTTGACATGGTATAGGCTATGTGATGATACTTGATCATGGGACTACAATCGGTTGAAATTGGAATTTCATCAAAAGTTTTACCCTATGCATTTAGTACATCGTGATCGGAATTATATTTATATTTTTTGGCCTCGTGATAGAGAAAGCATCTCTCAAGCTTGGGGGAGGCTTAAATCAATGCTATATTCATGCCCCAACCATGATCTCTCGAGGGAAATTATCATTCAGAACTTCTATGCTCGGCTTTCTCATGATGATCGCACCATGATTGACACTTCTTGTACCGGTTCTTTTATGAAGAGAGATATTGACTTCAAATGGAATTTATTGGAGAGAATTAAACGCAACTCTGAAGATTGGGAGCTTGAAGAAGGTAACCCCTTGTAGAAGGATGTTCCTTTTGTTTTTGATGAGGATTGTGAGGAAGCCTTTGAAATACTTAAGAAGGCTTTGATAACCGCACCTATTGTTCAACCACCTGACTAGAACTTGCCCTTTGAAATCATGTGTGACGCTAGTGATTATGCTGTTGGTGCTGTTCTAGGACAAAGAGTTGACAAGAAGTTGAATGTTATTCACTACGCTAGTAAAACTCTAGACAGTGCCCAAAGAAACTAATGCACTACGGAAAAGGAGTTTTTAGCAGTCGTGTTTGCATGTGAAAAGTTCAGATCTTACATAGTTGACTCCGAAGTCACTATTCACTCTGATCATGCCGCTATCAAGTACCTTATGGAGAAGAAGGACGCTAAGCCTAGGCTGATCAGATGGGTTCTCCTGCTACAGGAATTTGATTTGCACGTCGTTGACCGAAAGGGTGCTGATAACCCTGTAGCAGATAACTTGTCTAGGCTAGAGAATGTCCTTGATGACCCACGACCTATTGATGACAGCTTTCCTGATGAGCAACTAAATGTCATCCGCGCTTAACATAGTGCACCGTGGTATGCCGATTATGCAAATTATATCGTGGCCAAATACATACCACCTAGTTTCACCTATCAGCAAAAGAAGAAATTCTTCTTTGATTTGAGACACTACTTTTGGGATGATCCTCACCTTTATAAGGAAGGAGTAGATGGTGTTATTAGACGTTGTGTGCCTCAACATGAACAGGGGCAGATCTTGCAGTAGTGTCATTCCGAAGCCTATGGAGGACACCACGCTGGAGATAGAACTGCACATAAGGTATTGCAATCAGGTTTCTACTGGCCCACTCTCTTCAAGGATGCCCGTAAGTTTGTCTTGTCTTGTGACGAATGCCAAAGAATAGGGAACATAAGTAAGCGTCAGGAAATGCCTATGAACTATACACTTGTCATTGAACCATTCGATGTGTGGGGCTTTGATTATATGGGACCCTTCCCGAGTTCCAATGGGTACACTCACATCTTAGTTGCCGTGGATTATGTCACCAAGTGGGTAGAGGCTATCCCCACTAAAAATGCTGATCACCACACCTCTATTAAGATGCTTAAAGAAGTAATTTTCCCAAGATTTGGAGTCCCTAGATATTTGATGACTGATGCCGGTTCACACTTCATTCATGGTGTTTTCTGCAAGATGCTCGCTAAGTATGATGTCAACCATAGAGTTGCATCTCCTTATCATCCTCAGTCTAGTGATCAAGTGGAGTTGAGTAATAGGGAGATCAAATTAATCCTACAAAAGACCGTCAATAGATCTAGAAAGAGTTGGTCCAGCAAACTTAACGATGCACTATGGGCTTATAGGACTGCTTATAAGAATCCCATGGGCATGTCGCCGTATAAAATGGTTTACGGTAAGGCCTGTCATTTACCTATTGAGCTGGAACACAAAGCTTATTGGGCAATCAAAGATCTCAACTTCGATTTCAAACTTGCCGGTGAGAAGCGGTTGTTTGATATCAGCTCATTAGATGAATGGAGGGCCCAGGCATATGAGAATGCCAAGTTGTTCAAGGAAAAGGTTAAGAGATGGCACGACAAACGAATATAGAAACGATAGTTCAATGTAGGTGATTATGTCCTGCTATACAATTCTCGTTTGAGATTCTTCGCAGGCAAGCTTCTCTCTAAATGGGAAGGTCCTTACGTTATCGAGGAAGTATATTGTTCCGATGCAATCAAAATCAATAACACGGAAGGAAATTTTCCTAGAGTGGTAAATGGGCAAAGAATCAAGCATTATATCTCCGGTACTCCCATAAATGTTGAGACCAATATCATCAATGTCATAACTCCAGAGGAGTACATAAGGGATATTTATCAGCCTGTTTCGGACCCTGAAAACGAAGAGGTATCTGTTTTGGTAAGAAATTGGACTCCGATGCTTTTCCAATAGGAAATTTCCTCCGTTTTGGATTTTTTGGAAAATTAGAAAAATAAAATGCAGTCCGAAGAGCGCACGAGGCGGCCACAAGCTTGGAAGCCGCCACCTACCCCCCTGGTGGCGGCTAGAGGGCTTGTGGGCACCTCGTGTGCCTCCCGGACTCCATTTCCTTGCGGAGCACTCCTTCTGGTCCAGAAAACATCAATATATGTTCGCCCGAAGGTTTTGATTTCCGTATCGCGCAGTTTTCCTCTGTTTTTGTTTCGAGCCTGTTGTCTGCCGCAAATCTAGGTCAAGATGTCTTCTCAGAATTTAGAAGGGGAGAGCTATGTAGCTGACTACCTTGCTAACCCCAAGGTCTATGGGGACTTGGAACCATATGGCTGGACCACCGACGAGGAAGAGGACTATGAGCCCAAGGGGGAGGAACAAACGAGTTCCGATGAAGAGGAGTCTCCTCTACCTCAGCCTGGACGCACTCATGTGGAGTTCAAGAAGTCAAGTCTCCCTGATCAAAGGAAGAAGCCTAAGACCTTGTTTATCCCTTCTCGTTTCTTGCAGGAGAGTAAGAAGGAACTTTTCCATAGAGTGTTGAACCTTGAGGAGGAAAATGACGATCTGAGGGAGCAAAACTTTTTGCTCAAGTGTAAATTAGACAAGCTCAAGACTGCTTCAACAACTCCACCTCCATCACCACCAAAGGAAGACAACTAAGCATTGGTATGGGCAATCCCCTTGGATTTTGCCATGATTGGGGGAGTTGCCCTGGTACCGTATCACCTTTATATCTTTTGCTTTTACCTTTGTTTTAGTTCTTTCCTTTTCACTTTTATTTCTTCTCTTAGAGGAATAAGTCTTTAGTGTTTAGTTTGAGTCTTTTGCCTTGTGTCTCCCCCAATGTATTCGAGCATACGAGCTATATAATAAAGAGTATCTTAGTCAAGGGCTTTGCTTTGTGCCATGATCAAAAGTATGAAAAGAACGATAGCATGAAAGATCATGAGATGATCTTATGGGAAGTGATAGCTTCACATATGACACGTATGATGATTGAAACTTGTTGAGAATAAATCAACATAGACCTCAGTCATTGTTGCAATTAATAAGAAGTAATAAGGAAAGAGAGGTTCACATATAAATATATCATCTTAGACACTTTTTACAATTGTGAGCACTCACCAAACTATTACATGCTTAGGAGTAGATGTTGGACAAGGAAGACAACATAATGAATTGTGTTTGCTTGGTTCCAAACAATGTTATATGAGTAGAGATCCCTTAGCATGTGACGATCGCTTCCACTTCTTATTAGCCAAAACTCCCGCACCAAGTAGAGATACTACTTGTGCATCCATAAACCTTCAACCCAGTTTTGCCATGAGAGTCCACCATACCTACCTATGGATTGAATAAGATCATTCAAGTAAGTTGTCATCGGTGCAAGCAATAAAAATTGCTCTCTAATATGTATGATCTATTAGTGTGTGGAAAATAAGCTTTGTACGAACCTGTGATGAGGAAGACATAAAAGCGACAGACTGCATAATAAAGTTCTTTATCACAGGAGGCAATATAAAGTGACGTTCCTCCGCACTAAGAGGACACACATTCAAACCTCAAAAGTGCATGACAACCTCTGCTTCCCTCTACGAAGGGCCTATCTTGTACCTTTACTTTTTGCCCTTGTAAGAGTCATGGTGATCTTCGCCAATTCCCTATTTTTGCCTTTGTCTTGGTTACCGTCACATGCTTGGGAAAGATCTATATTCATATATAAAGTCGGAGTTGAGTACTTATGCTTTATTATTGTTGACTTTACCCTTGAGGTAAATGGTTAGGAGGCAAACTATAAGCCCCTATCTTTCTCTGTGTCCAACTGAAACTTCGATACCATGAGTACCACGTGAGTTGTAACAATTGTGGAAAACAAAAGAGATGATTGAGTATGTGGGTTTGCCTTACAAGCTCTTATTTGACTCTTTCTGATGTTATGATAAATTGCAATTGCTTCAATGACTTTGGACTGTTGTTGGTTACTTCTCGGTAAGGTTTTTGCTTCATGCTTTGCTTTGTGAAGGAATTGTTACTTTCCCATAAGAATCTTTATGACGTATTGCTGTTCTATGTGTGATCATGATGCCCTCACGTCCGTATTTTGTTTTATCGACACCTTCGTCCCTAAACATGTGGACATGTTTATGGAACTTGGTTTTCGCTTGAGGACAAGCGAGGTCTAAGCTTGGGGGAGTTGATATGTCCATTTTGCATCATGCTTTCATGTTGATATTTATTGCTTTATGGTCTGTTATATTACTTTGTGGTACCATATTTATGCCTTTTCTCTCTTATTTTGTAAGGTTTATTTGAAGAGGGAGAATTTAGGCAGCTGTAATTCCGGACTGGAAAAGGAGCAAATCTTAGTCCACTATTCTGCACATCTCCAAATGCCCTGAAAAGTTACGTGGAATTTTTTGGGATTATATAAAAAATACTGGGCTAAAGAAGTACCAGAGGGGAGCTACCAGGGTGCCACAAGCCTGGTAGCCGCCACCCCCCTAGTGGCGGCTAGCAAGCTTGTGGGCTCCCTGACGGCCCACTGGCCCCCTCTTTTGCTATATGAAGGGTTTCGTTCCAGAAAAAAAATCAATCGGGAGCTTTTTCGTGGTTTCGCCGCCGCCACGAGGCAGAACTTGAGCAGATCCAATCTACAGCTCCGGTAGGACGATCCTGCCGGGGAAACTTCCTCCCGGAGGGGGAAATCGTCGCCATCGTCATTACCAACACTCCTCTCGTCAGAGGGGAGGCATCTTCATCAGCACCATCTCCTCTCCAATCCCTAGTTCATCTCTTGTAACCAATCTCCGTCTCACGACTCCGATTGGTACTTGTAAGGTTACTAGTAGTGTTGATTACTCTTTGTAGTTGATGCTAGTTGGATTACTTGGTGGAGGAGTTTATGTTCAGATCCTTGATGCTATTCATTACACCTCTGATCATGATTATGATTATGCTTTGTGAGTAGTTACTTTTGTTCCTGAGGACATGGGATAAGTCATGATGATAATAGTCATGTGAATTTGATATTCGTTCGGTATTTTGATATGTTGTATGTTGTTTTTCCTCTAGTGGTGTTATGTGAACGTCGACTACATAACACTTCACCATATTTGGGCCTAGAGGAAGGAATTGGGGAGTAGTAAGTAGATGATGGGTTGTTGGAGTGACAGAATCTTAACCCCAGTCTATGCGGTGCTTCGTAAGGGGCTGATTTGGATCCACTAGTTTAATGCTATGGTTAGACGTTGTCTTAATTCTTCTTTCGTAGTTGCGGATGCTTGCGAGAGGGTTTAATCATAAGTGGGATGCTTGTCCAAGTAAGGGCAGTACCCAAGCGCCGGTCCACCCACATATCAAACTATCAAAGTAACGAACGCAAATCATATGAACATGATGAAACTAGCATGACAGAAATTTCCGTGTGTCCTCGGGAGCGTTTTTCCTCCTATAAGACTTTGTTCAGGCTTGTCCCTTGCTGCAAAAGGGATTGGGCCACTTTCTTCACTATTGCTACTACTTGTTACTTGTTACTTTTCGCTTGCTACGTTTCACCTCACTACACCATCACTTGTTACCGCTAATTTCAGTCCTTGCAGTTATTACCTTGCTGAAAACCGTTTATCAGAGCCTTCTGATCCTTGTTGGGTTCGACACTCTTACTTACCGAAAGGACTATGATTGATCCCCTATACTTGTGGGTCATCAGGCCTGAAATTGTCACCTGATTGTTTTTTTGAATATTTGAGAATATGTGGAACTAAAAACATCACACGGAGGTGTCCCAGGTGTCCACTAGACACCACGACGCGCCAGCCTCACTAGGCATGCCCTCGTGGGTAGTGGGCCCCTCGGGATCCCCTCACTTATCCCTTCAACTCAATTTATCACTTACCTTGAGAAAAAAAATCCTTGGACCTATCTCTCCCGTGTTCTAGCTCTCAAACCCGTGGATTTCGATCTCTTTGCTCAAAACTCCGTTTCTGAAACCGTTTTGGGGGATTGCCTCTTCGTATGTAACTACCCCACTCCTCCAAATAGTTTTTGCTTTAATGGTTTATCTTAGAAGTAATTAACTACTCCAGGTGTTGCTTGATACGTCTCCAACGTATCTATAATTTTTTATGGTTCCATGCTATTATCTTCTTAAACTTTGGATGTTTTGTATGCCTTTTATATCTTTTTTGGGACTAACTTATTAACTCAGTGCCAAGTGCCAGTTTCTATTTTTTCCGTGTTTTTGACCCTTTTTAGAGGAGGATTTTAAACGGTGTCCAAACGGAATAAAACTTGCGAAAAGATTTTTTCCGGAACAGAAGATACGCACGAGACTTGAGAACCAAGGCAGGGGCCACCAGGGGACCCCACAAGCCCCCTAGGCGCGGCCAGGGGGCCCCGCGCCTAGCAGGCTTGTGGGCCCCCTGTGGCTCGTCTGCCCTACCTCTTCCGCCTATAAATTTAGAAAAATTCCGAAACTGCGAGAGAGATCCACGAAAATACTTTCCCGCCGCCGCAAGCTTCTATCTCCGCAAGATCCCATCCGGGGCACGTTCTGGTGCCCTGCCGGAGGGGGATTCGGATACGGAGGGCTTCTTCATCAACACCATGACTTCTTCGATGATGCGTGAGTAGTTCACCATAGACCTTCGGGTCCATAGCTAGTAGCTAGATGATTTCTTCTCTCTCTTGGATCTTCAATACAAAGTTCTCCATGATCTTCATGGAGATCTATCCGATGTAATCTTCTTTGCGGTGTGTTTGTCGAGATTCGATGAATTGTGGATTTGTGATCAGATTATATATGAATCTTATTTGAGTTTCTTCTGATCTCTTATATGCATGATTTAATATCCTTGTTATTCTCTTCGAGTTGTGGGTTTTGTTTGGCCAACTTGATCTATGATTCTTGCAATGGGAGAAGTGCTTGGTTTTGGGTTCATACCGTGTTGTGACCTCTCCTAGTGACAGAAGGGGCAGCGAGGCACGCATCGTGCTTTTGCCATCAAGGGTAAAAAGATGGGGTTTTCATCATTGGTTTGATTTTATCCCTCTACATCATGTCATCTTGCTTAAGGCGTTACTATGTTCGTCATGAACACAATACACAAGATGCATGCTGGATAGCGGTCGATGTGTGGAGTAATAGTAGTAGATGTAGAAAGTATCGGTCTACTTGTCTTGGACGTGATGCCTATATGTATGATCATTGCCTTAGATATCATCATGACTTTGTGCGGTTCTATCAATTGCTCGACAGTAATTTATTCACCCACCATATTATTTGCTATTTTGAGAGAAGCCTCTAGTGAACACTATGTCCCCCGGGTCTACTTCACACCATATTTTCAGCCTCATACTTTTACTTCGTTGCACTTTCCGCCTTCAGATCTCACTTTGCAATCAATCTTGAAGGGATTGACAACCCCTTTACAGCGTTGGGTGCAAGCTCTTTTGTGTTTGCGCAGGTACTCTGGACTTGGCACGGTTCTCCTACTGGATTGATACCTTGGTTCTCAAATTGAGGGAAATACTTACTGCTCTTGTGCTGCATCACCCTTTCCTCTTCAAGGGAAAAACCAACGCAAGCTCAAGAGGCAGCATTGTTGTAGATGAGCTTGCATGTTGAATTCTTGAAGTTCCAAGTAGCTTGAATGCTTGTTTTAGGCTTTAGGCACCCTTATGAGTAGTTTCTATCATTCTTCTAAAGTTTTGTTAACTTTATGTTATGACCCAAAAAAATTCAGAAATTTGTTCTTGGAAAAATGAATCTCTTTAGGAGGAGTTCGTCCAAGAAGAATGCCAAGGAGGTCGTTGGTGAATCATCTGCTGCAGGACTCACCACCGTGCGATTGAAGAGAGTCCGGCCGTGCGAATGGCCACGTATTCCCTTTGTGGAACAAGTCGGATTCCAGCATGGGTTCGCACAATTCGTGGCAAATGCTGGGTTAACCAACTTCATTGAAGATGATTGTGACCAATACCATACCCTCACTAATTCCTTAATGCAGAACTTTTATTTTCCGAATAGGCATGATCCACCTTCAGTGCGGTTTAATTTATATGTTGAAACCCGGCAAATGCCGCTTACTGAATTCTGTGAGATTTTTTTAATTCCCTCTTCTAGGGAGTCAAGAGAGCCCATGTCCATCGAGTTTGAGAACTTCCTGTTCACTTTAACAGTGGGTGAGGGAAGAGGCGTGTCGAAAGCCATTGTCACTAGCATGTAGTTTCCTTCGGTGCATTACTTTGCTTTATTTGTCACAAAGTGTTTAGCTGCTAGGGAGCAGGGTAGTATACTTAGCACTCCTAACCTTGCCATTGTACACCGAGCACTCCATAACGATCACACCTTTAATTTGGGAGCTATTATTGCTCGTCCTTTACACACTAATAGATCTAAGGGCAAAATCCACGGTGGTATTTATGCCACTCGCTTAGCGAAATGCTTTAACATCCCTTTTCGTCATGATGATTATCTTTTACCAATGAGTTTATCTAGACCATCATTCTATGGTGGATCACCACTTTATTGACTGTGATCATTCATTGGATAACATGCATTATAACTTGGTTTTTAGTGAGGTTACCCATGATGATATTTCATTGAGTGCACCTACTTTGTTTGATTCTATTGCCAGGAACGGATACACGATCATGCCTGAGGACATTGTTGCCTACAGGAACGCCTAGGAAGCGGCTCAAAAGGAGCCCAGGAGTGGGACTCTCGGGTGCTGCCTCCAAAACACTTCTACATGAGACCAGACGGCTACTACGGGTGGTGATTACCGAGCTAGGCCAAAAGCCTAAGCTTGGGGGAGTGCGTGTTCCCACCAACTTTACATTCGTGTTCACATATTCTAGTTGTCGGTGTTCACACTTTTGCATTGTATTTTCCATGTTATATTTAATTTTATTGCCTTCTTCTTGTGTGTTTGAAAACTTGCAGAAAATCCAAAAATATTTCTCACTTCTTTTTGTTTTTTCTTTCTAGCGTAATTTAGTTGTATTACTAAAAGAAAATCCAAAAATATTTCTCTTTTGTTTTCTGCTTGTTGGGAGCTTTCCCGTGTAAATAGTTTTTCTCGATTTAATTTTCCCTTTTTAATTTTCTTTCTTCTAGAAAAACAAAAAACTCCAAAATATATTTTCGTGTGTTTCTCTAAATTTCTTTTCCTTTTACTGAGTTGTACCCAAAGAGAAGACAACGATGAAAATGTGGAGTGGCTCTTCTTTTGTTATTGATCTAATAAAGAGCCATATTACCTTGTTTTCTTCTTTTGAATAAAATGTTGCAGATAGCTTTGTCCACAATACTCTTAAACTATTATTATTTTCATATCGTCCAGTCATGCAAGTGAAAGGAAATAATGACGATAGATGATGAAGCGACTGTGGAAGAGAGAGAAGCTGGTATGAACTCAACTTGTTTTTGTTTTTGTAAATATGTTTAGACCAGTATCCATGATTTAGTTTATTATGAACAAACATGTTTGCAATGAAAATTAGAGATTATAGTTGTTCATGCCATGCTTAAGTAGCTAGGAGTGGATAATGATTTATCTTGGATGTCAACATACATTAAAATGGTTGTGACGTACTATGATGATATTGTATCCTCCTCTGAATGTTCGAGTGGCTTGACTTGGCACATGTTCACGCATGTAGTTGAATCAAAACCAACATAGCCTCCACGATATTTATGTTCTTGTTGTTTATATCCTACTCATGCTAGTATGCAACGATAATTATTCATAACCATGTTCATGAGTATCTTCGCTTTCTAGCTGGTTGCTTCCCAACCTATTTGCTAGTCTTCCCCTCTACTAAGTGGCAATACTGCTTGTGCATCAAAATCCTTGAAACAAAGTTATTCCAGATGAGTCCACTATATCTACCTATATGCGGTATTACCCTGTTGTTCCAAGTAAATTTGCATGTGACGCCTCTAATAGTTCAAATGAGCTTATTTTTTGTGTTCCTGGGCCTATCATGGAGCGACAGGGGGCGGTGAGTATCTTCCATGCTAAGCAGGTTATTCTCATGATGAGTGTTTATTCACTCGTCCTTGCATGAGGGGGGCTGGGAAAAAGGGATTCCGAGTCCCGAAATCATAAATCGCAAATATTAAACAAAACTCCCCCTTGATTGTTGTTTGTATGGACGACACCCATGGATTCGGCTAGCCATGGATTGTGTTTGTTGCTGGAGGGGGTGTCAAACTTTACTTTTACCCCTTGGGAACCACCGCTAGCTTGTTTAGCATGGAATATACCGATAACTCTTGGTCATAACGCTCATAGGAAGGGTGTACCTCCCAAAATAATTTATCTGTGATTTTTGCTAGGAACTCTAGCACCGCTGCAAATCCCTGCTTCCCTCTTTAAAGGGACTCTCTATTTACTTTCATGTTATTTTATTTTTACTTTGAGTCATCACCTTCTCAAATAACTACTAGACATGAGAGCACTCATGTCATCCTCATGCTTTGTGTCTAGTTAAATGTTGTTTGCAGCATGACTCAATATCCTCTACCATGAACTACAATGTTTAGTCGCTGCTTGAACTTTGGAGGTGCTCTGCATCTATGTTTGCAGTCTCTGAAAGGGCTAGTGAGATACCGTTGTTATCATATTATATCATGATTGTTTTGAGAAAGTGTTTGTGTTTGAGTTATCTTATTATTGCTCGCTAGTTGATTATGCCATTGATATGAGCTAATATAGCTTCTAAGGGTTATTCTCGATATGATTAGTCATGATTTATGTGAAAACATGTGTACTCTCTAAGCATGTATATGTAAACAAGAACAAAAGAGTTTGTAAAAGTTTTTATTTTTCACTTTCAGTTTGTCAGCTGAATTTCTTAAGGACAAGCAATGGGTTAAGTGTCGGGGAGTTGATATGTCTCCATCATATCTACTTTTCCTAATGCTTTTTCTCTTCTTTGAACTCTAATTTGCATGATTTGATTGAAACTAACCCAGACTCATGTTGTTTTTAGTAGAACTACCATGGTGTTGTTTTTGTGTAGAAATTGAAGTTCTAGGAATTGCACGGAACTTCTTGGAGACTTTTAGTGGAATAAAAGAAAAATACTGGAACCAAGACCCACTAGAGTGGAGGCTCCACGCGTCCACTAGGCACTAGGGTGCGCCACCCCCTCCTGGTGCGGCCTGGTGGGTAGTGGGGCCCATGGGGCTCGGCTGACCCTATATCCAACACTATAAATTACTATTTTTGAGATAGAAATAGGAGAGGAAGTTTCATCGCGTTTCATGATACATAGCCACCGCCACCTCCTATTCTTCATCGGGAGGCGAGATCTCGAGCCCGTTTAGAGCTCCGAAGAGGGGATTCTTTGGTCTTTGTCATCACCAAACCTCCTCCATCGCAAATTCCATGATGCTCCCCACCGGGAGTGAGTAATACCTTCATAGGCTTGCTGGTCGGTTCGGATTTGGATGAGTTTCGTCATGTAATCGAGTTAGTTTTGTTAGGTCTTGATCCGTAGTATCCACTATGTTCGTAGATTGATGTTGCTTCGAGTTTGCCATACTTAATGCTTGTCACTAGGGCCCGAGTGCCATGATTTCAGATCTGAACCGTTTATGTTTTCACCATTATATCTATGTTCTTGATCTGATCTTGCAAGTCATATGCACCTACTACGTGTTAGGATCCGCATACCCCAAGGTGACAGTAATTGGGATTCTTTCGAGTGATTACCGTAGTATGAAGAGTTCATGTATTCACTATGTGTTAATGCTTTGTTCCTCTTTTCTATTAAAAGGAGGCCTTAATATCCATTAGTTTCCATATGGACCCCGGTGCCATGAGAGGGTAGGAAAAAAGATGTGATGCAAGTTCTTTTCCATAAGCACGTATGACTATTTACGGAATACATGCCTACAATATATCTTTGAACGAGAACAAGTTCTATGTCGCCCTATGTTATGGCTGATACATGATGAATACCATCCAGCAATATCACCGATCCAGTGCCTCCAAGTTTTCCACATATTGTTCTTGCTAAGTTACTATTCTTGCTACTGCTATTGCAACTGCTACAAAACTACTATCACCGTTACCGTCAATGATGCTACTATTACCACCGCTACCAAAACTATCATATTAATGTGCTACTGATTGTTGTGCTTGAGATACTAAATCTCCAAGTTTGGTTGAATTGACAAATCGACTGCTAATACGTGCAAATATTCTTTGGCTCCCCTTGTATCGAATCTATAAATTTGGGTTGAATACTCTACCCTCGAAAACTATTGTGATCCCATATACTTGTGGGTTATCAACTAGTTAAGAATTATTCCTTGGCATGGGTACACACTTTTAAACCAAGATTTCTGCTACTAGTTGAGTTTGGTTTGTTGGCCTTCATGGCCCTATCTATGTAAGACTTGACCTCAATGGTCCTTATTTGTATCAAACGGTATGTATGGATGTAAGACTCTTGTTATTCAGTTTCTATGTGTTCAGTGAGCATTGATCTCTGGTATCACTGAGCATGTACATTTGGTGATCTCGACCTACAAGTTGGGGTCGCCACATAGCTGGTATCAGAGCCATCCTGACTATACGAATCCCTTAGTTAGCATGGACGTTAGTTTGGACAAAACTGTTTTCCAGGCCCTTCAAAAGAACTTACAAAACCTCTATATTTCTCACCTATCCTAAATCTCCAAAGGAAGTGAAGGTTTTTGCCTTAGCACTTCCAACCTTATTCTCTTGACACTCCTCGTCTTCTTCTTTAAAACTTGCAAATGGTCGCTAGCATCCTTATGCCCTGATCATGGGATTACTTAAAACACTCGAGAGTAACTTGGAAGGGAGTAGCCTTTCCAAGCGATCACCCAATACTTAGAAGACAAGGTTGGCAACGTTGTGATAAGACGACACCAACAGAAGCTACCTTCTCGAGGAATGAGGACGTCAAGATGGTGACACCCTCGACCCTGTTCTAGAGCAATGCAACATCGGCCTACGATGGCGAGGACATAATATATGCAAGACCATGATATGCATCATTGATAGAGTGACCCTATCATTATCAAAGTTGTGTCGACCATCGCCGGTGGATGAAAACCTCACCATTTGGTCTGCGTGACGTTAGTGAGTAGCAAAACGGTTCTCTTCATCCCCCGCTCTTGGTGTTGATATAGTCATCAACATGACCGGTAGGTCGGAACTGTGTCAAGCCTTGTCGATGTCATTGCATAAAGTTGTCCACTTGGAACTCACGACGCCTTAGGGGACAAGAAGACAATGACAAGATTAAAAGACAACATAAGACCCTGACATCGACAACCTTGAGGAACAACCATTGTCGGCAGCTCACCAGATAAGAAGTCGTCAAGGTCTCTTTATAGCTCAACCTGAGTCATTTCGACAAGCAACAACAAGAGACATGGAAACACCATAAGAAGACCGAGAAGGCTGAGCGGACCTCTCTTCAACACACGAAGCTGGCATGAATGTTGAGTCCAAGAATCCCTAGGGTAGGATGAGTCGTGAGTCCCCTATACGAAGTCGAGTCCGTGAAATGGTTTGGATGGTACCATGTTGTGTGTTGTCTGTTTCTGTCTATTGTGCTTTGATATAAGTCGCGCTTTTTCCTCACGCAACGAGTACAAGACTATATCACCTGCCTCACCTTGATGTTTGAATTGGCTTTTCGACACTTGTTTGATTGCACTTGCACCATACCACCCCTTAGGCACTCCCTTCTATGCTACATTTCTCTCTTTCACCTTTCTCGACCACTAAAGACCAGCAAGACAAGATGCACTAAGGATCCAACCCGTCAGACAACTAACACTGAAGGCTCTGAATACGACGTACTCAACCACACACAACCCCATAGCCTTATGCTTCTCCCTCGAGATTGCAAACCCTCCATGGACCAAATTATACCTCACAAGCTTCCCAGCTCAAATTTCTGGTCACTGTCTAATATACGGATTTGCCAGAGCACCCGTCGAGCTCCGATAACCCCTGCTTAGCACTGGGTTCTTTATGCAACGAGTGATCACACTGAGCCAGTATTCTTCATTCTCAAAGCTAGCACGAGAACCTTGATGACATAGGAAGGATCATTCTCGGATATATGATTTGTAGACCATGGTTTGTTGTGATTATAACAAGAGTCTTGAGGATATAGCTAGACTATCTTGGTGGATCGTAAGACCACTGTGATGGTAGGTTAACTTGTTGGAACAAGTTGATAAAGTAGAATAACCTACATATTCCCGGAGTAAGCTTGGATTCAGTAGGACAAATTATACTCACGAGATAAAGTTCTCGATGGTACAATAAATTGACTTTATCAAGTAGTAGTCGTGGTTTGATGATGGTACCATGATGACTTGGAGAGACAAGTAGGAGTCTTTTCGGACTTGCTATTCGGATTTGAATAGGTAATACTAATAGAGTATCGATGATGTATGAGACCACATGGTTCGGTGTAAAATTCGATTAGTCCGATGATCTCGATCATGATACCATGTTTCTCGGTGGATAACTAGTTCAAGTGATTGGAGTTTCCGATTTGATTTATGAATCTATATAAACCTGGCCATGGGGTTAGTTGGCCATCATATTGGAAGTTGGCAGGTATACTGTTGATGCAACAAAAGACCTTCCAACGGCGCCATAAACACGTGCTGACGAGAGACTGTTCTTGATACTCCTCAGCAACGGCACCAGGAATCCTTCTGCTACGGCTACGCCTTTAGGGACTTCCTAGGCAAATATGCAAAGGATTTCCCCGTGGCCTTGGAGCCTTGTGTTGGTGTTCCATCGAAGCGGAAAGGGTGATGTAGCGCAGCGGTGGTAAGTATTTCCCTCAGTTTGAGAACCAAGGTATCGATCCAGTGAAGGAGTATCACAAGTGCCTGCACAAACACAAAAAGCTTGCTCCCAACGCTATGAAGGGGTTGTCAATCCCTTATAGATTGTTTGCCAAGTGAGAACTGAAAGCAACAAAGTAACAAAGCAAAGTAAAAGCGGAGGTGTAAACGATAGGTGTGAATATACCCGGGGGCCATAGTGTTTACTAGTGGCTTCTCTCATGAAAGCAAGTAGACGGTGGGTGAACGTATTACTATCGAGCAATTGATAGAACCGCGCAAAGTCGTGACGTCATCTATGGCAATGATTATATCTATAGGCATCACGTCCAAAACAAGTAGACCGGTACTTTCTGCATCTACTACTATTACTCCACACGTCGACCACTATCCAGCATGCATCTAGTGTATTAAGTCCAAAAGAACAGAGTAACGCCTTAAGCAAGATGACATGATGTAGATGGACAATCTCATATCTACGACAAAGCCCACCTTGTTACCCTTGATGGAAACTACATGATGTATGCCTTGCTTCCCCTACTGTCACTGGGAAAGGTCACCACATGGAAAGAACCCAAAACCAAGCACTTCTCCCATTGCAAGAATCATAGATCTAGGTGGCCAAACAAAACCCAAGACTCGGAGAGACTTACAAGGATATCAAATCATGCATATAAGAAATCAGCAAAGACTCAAATATATATCATAGATAATCTGATCAAAAATCCACAATTCATCGGATCTCGACAAACACACCGCCAAAGAGGATTACATCGGATAGATCTCCATGAAGATCATGGAGAACTTTGTATTGAAGATCCAAGAGAGAGAAGAAGCCATCTAGCTACTAACTACGGACCCGTGGGTCTGAAGTGAACTACTGACAAGTCATTAGAGGGGCGATGATGTTGATGAAGAAGCCCTCCAACTCCAAAGTCCCCTCGGGCACCGGGAAGGGTCTCCAGATGAGATCTCGCGGAAACAGGAACTTGCGGCGGCAGAATTCCCGATCTAGGTTTCTTTCTGGAGGTTTATGAATTTATAGGACCATAGGGCGGTGGAGTTGCATCAAGTGGGCCCCCGAGGGGCCCACAGGCTTGATTGGCGTGACCTAGGGGGGTCGTGGCGGCAGGGCTTGTGGCGCCCTCAGGACCCCCCTCCGGTATATTTTTCTTCCGGTATTTTTCATATGTTCCATAAAAATCATCGCGAAAGAATTATTCGTTTGCACTCCGTTCCAAAATCAGATTTGAAAAGAGTCAAAAACATAGAAAAAACAGGAACTGGCACTTGGCACTGAGTTAATAAGTTAGTCCCAAAAAAGATATAAAAGGTAAACAAAACATCCAAAGTTGACAAGATTACAACGTGAAACCATCAAAAATTATAGATACGTTTGAGACGTATCAAGCATCCCCAAGCTTAACTCCTGCTCGTCCTCGAGTTGGGAAGTGATAAAGAATGAATTTTTTACGCTTTCATGGTACCTAACATAGATGTCCTTTGTAACTCCTTTTATGTGACGTGAATGTTCAGATCCATTAGATTCAAAACAATAGTTTGCTATTGACGTGGAAACAATAATACTTCAAGCAAACTAGCAAAGTAATCATGAACTTTCAAAATAACAAGGCCAAAAGAAAGTTATCGCTACAAAATCATATAGTCTGGCTATGCTCTATCATCATTGCATAACGAATTTAAATCATGCACAACCCTGGTATTGGCCAAGTAATTGTTTTCACACCTTTACTTTCTCAAACCTTTTCAACTCTCACGCAATACATGAGCGTGAGCCATGGTTTTAGCACTATAAGTGGTGTGGAGTGTGGTGGAGGTTGCAAGACAAACAAGGAGAAGATGATCACATTAACTAGGCATATCAATGAGGTGTGGAGATGCAAGACAAATAGATATCAATGTGAATGAGTAGGGATTGCCATACAAATGATGCACTAGAGCTATGAGTATGTGAAAGCTCTTAAAGAAAACTAGTGGGTGTGCATCCAACTTGCTTGCTCACGAAGACCTAAGGCAATTTTGAGGAAGCCTATCATTGGAATATACAAGCCAAGTTATATACGGAAAATTTCCCACTAGCTATATGGTGGTGACAAAACGAGAGACTCTCAATCATGAAGATCATGGTGCTTAATATGCACAAGTGTGGAAAGGTGGTTGCATTGTCCCTTCTCTCTTTTTCTCTCATTTTTTTTGGATGGGCTCTTTGGCCTCTTTTATTTCCTCACATGGGACAATTCTCCATCAATGATGATCATCACACCTACAACTCAAAACTTAGAGTAACGATGACTCTATATGGAATGCCTTCGGTAGTGTATCGTGACAATGATCTAGCATGGCATAGACATAAATGGAAACATCATGCTAGCTAATTATGATCATGCAATGGCAATGTAGACGTGGCAGCACATGTCATGGTGGTAGTTGCATGGCAATATATATCTCGGAATGACTTTGAAAAAGCCATAGTAGGTAGGTATAGTGGCTGTTTTGAGGGAGGCTAATGGTGGGTTTTGTGCACCGACGAAAGTTGCACGACACTAAAGAAGATAGTGATGGTGAAAGGTGAAAGTGCATCTAAGCCATGGACTCAACATTAGTCATGAAGAAATCATATACTTGTTGCAAAAGTTTTATTAGTAATCAAAAAAAAGCATTCAACGCATACTCCTAGGGGAAGGGTTGGTAGGTGTAAACCATCGCGCGATCCCGACCGCCACACAAAGGATGACAATCAATAGACTAATCATGCTCAGACTTCATCACATAGCGATTCACCATACGTGCATGCTACGGGAATCACTAACTTCAACACAAGTATTTCTAGATCCACAATAGCTTACTAATATAACTTCAATATTACCATAACCACAACCCAAAACTAGTTCAGATGAATCAAACTTCTCTAACTATTCAATGCACATGAAGGTGGAAGTTTTCGTATCCCTTTGGATAACTACCCCTTTTGATACTACTTTCAAAGCATAGATCAACTACCAAGCCACGCACCGCCGTGCTCTAAAAGATATAAGTGAAGCACATAGAGCAAAATCAACTAGCTCAAAAGATATAAGTGAAGCACATGTGAGCTGAATTGTCTACCAAAGGATATAAGTGAAGCTCGACAAAATCACAGTGAGTGCATGTCTCTCTCTCTCTCAAGGTGTGCAGCAAGTATGATTGTAACACAACAAAAATAAAAGACTCCTACGATACAAGACGCTCCAAGCAAAACACATAACATGTGGTGAATAAAAATATAGCCCCAAGTAATGTGACCGATGGATTGAAGACGAGAGAGGGGATGCCTTCCCGGGGCATCCCCAAGCCTAGGCTTTTACGGCATCCTTGAATCTCTTGGGGTGCCTTGGACATCCCCAAGCTTGAGCTCTTGCCACTCTTTATCTTTTTCTCCATAAGAACTTCACCCAAAACTTGAAAACTTCACAACACGAAACTTAAACAGAAACTCGTGATAACATTAGTGTAAGAAAGCAAACCACCACTTCCTTAGGTACTGTAGAAAACTTGAATTCTACTTATGCTGATGTTGGGTTACTGTATTTTCAATCTTCCATGGCTAATACCCCCCGATAATATCCATAGTTTCATCAAAATAAGCAACCAACACAACAAAAACATAATTTGTTAACAACAGACCAGTCTGTAGAAATCTGTATACTTTGTATACTTCTGGTACTTAAATTTTTTTGAAAAATTACGACAGTCTGTAGAATTTACGTAGAAATCAGGAGTAAAAATAATCAACGCAAAAGCTCTTACAGAAAAGAAAATGAAAATTGTTTTCTTGAGCAGAAAGTTTTTGTCTTTTCCAGCATGACCAAACGATCATCCCCAAGACTAATCATAACGGTTTTGCTTGGCACAAACGCAAAAAGAAACACAAAAAACACAATCATAAAAGAATTATGAAATTGTGGAAAACACAAAACAGAAATAAAAAGGATAGATTCGTTGGGTTGCCTCCCAACAAGCGCTATTGTTTAACACCCTTAGCTAGGCATAAGGTGATGGAATCACGTATAGTCATCTTTGGTGCTCAAACCATAAGTAGTATGATCATTTATCATCTTAAGATCTTCATCTTTATTGGATGACTCACCATTAGCTTTAGGAACAAAAATAGAGTTGACGGTCCTTTTGAGAGTTAGATTTGGAGTATTTTGCACAGCGGCAAAAGCGGAACCCAAGTTGGTTATGACATCTTCTAGTTTGCCAATTCTAGAAGAGTCATTAACTATAAGTTCCTTTTCCCTTAAATTTTTCAAAAATATTCCCACTTTGGATCTGTACTGAGTAATTTGATTGTGGATCTTTCTATCCAAACCCTCAATAAGTTCAACTGTGGCAATTTTGTTTTCAATAGCGGCAAGCCTTTGCATCACGTGTTCCAAGGTTAAGGTAGTTCCATTAACCATAAGCGGGGGTGAGCCTACCAAATTTATGATAGCTCTATAGGAGTCAACAGTATGGCTCCCCAAAAAATTCCCGCCTACAATGGTATCAAGGATATACCTATTCCAAGGAGAACTTCCAACATAGAAACTGCGAAGAAGAACGGTAGTGGATTGCTTACGAGTAGATCTAGTTTGAGCATTGCAAATCCTGTACCAAGCGTCCTTTAAATTTTCTTCCTCATTATGCCTGAAATTGAGAACTTAATTCTTAGGGGTATCGTTTGGAGTGGTAGGTCTAGCCATTGATGGACCATCTCACACACAAACGAGCAGGAAGAAGGAGAGTGAAACAGGCAAAAGGAAAACGGCAAGGGAGAAAGGCAAAAAGGCAAAAAGGCAAAATAAAACGACAAAGGAGAAAGGCAAATGAAAACGGCAAATGTGAAGTGGGGGAGAGGAAAACGAGAGGCAACTGGCAAAAAAGTAAATGCACGAGATGAGTTTGTGAGACCTACTTGGATAGATCTCTCCTTCCCCGGCAACGGCGCCAGAAATACTTCTGCTGATGCAACAAAAGACCTTCCAACGGCGCGAGAAACACGTGCTGACGGGAGACTGTTCTTGATACTCCTCAGCAAAGGCACCAGGAATCCTTGTGCTACGGCTACGCCTTTAGGGACTTCCTAGGAAAATAAGCAAAGGATTTCCCCGTGACTTTGGAGCCTTGCGTTGGTGTTCCCTCGAAGCGGAAAGGGTGATGTAGCGCAGCGGTGGTAAGTATTTCCCTTAGTTTGAGAACCAAGGTATCGATCCAGTGAAGGAGTATCACAAGTGCCTCCACAAACACAAAAAGCTTGATCCCAACGCTATGAAGGGGTTGTCAATCCCTTATAGATTGTTTGCCAAGTGAGAACTGAAAGCAACAAAGTAACAAAGCAAAGTAAAAGCGGAGGTGTAAACGATAGGTGTGAATAGACCCGGGGGCCGTAGTGTTTACTAGTGGCTTCTCTCATGAAAGCAAGTAGATGGTGGGTGAACGAATTACTGTCGAGCAATTGATAGAACCGCGCAAAGTCGTGACGTCATCTATGGCAATGATTATATCTATAGGCATCACGTCCAAAACAAGTAGACCGATACTTTCTGCATCTACTACTATTACTCCACACGTCGACCGCTATCCAGCATGCATCTAGTGTATTATGTCCAAAAGATTAAAGTAACGCCTTAAGCAAGATGATAGGATGTAGATGGACAATCTCATATCTACGACAAAGCCCACCTTGTTACCCTTGATGGCAACTACACGATGTGTGCCTTGCTGCCCCTACTGTCACTGGGGAAGGTCAGCACACGATAAGAACCCAAAACCAAGCACTTCTCCCATTGCGAGAATCATAGATCTAGTTGGCCAAACAAAACCCAAGACTCGGAGAGACTTACAAGGATATATAATCATACATATAAGAAATAAACAAAGACTCAAATATATATCATAGATAATCTGATCACAAATCCACAATTCATCGGATCTCGACAAACACACCGCCAAAGAGGATTACATCGGATAGATCTCCATGAAGATCATGGAGAACTTTGTATTAAAGATCCAAGAGAGAGAAGAAGCCATCTAGCTACTAACTACGGACCCGTGGGTATGAAGTGAACTACTCATGAGTCATTGGAGGAGCACTCATGTTGATGAAGAAGCCCTCCAACTCCAAAGTCCCCTCCGGCAGGGCACCGGGAAGGGTCTCTTGATGAGATCTCGTGGAAACAGGAACTTGCGACGGTGGAACTCCCGATCTAGGTTTCTTTCTCGAGGTTTCTGAATTTATAGGACCATATGGCGGTGGAGTTTCATCAAGTGGGCCCCCGAGGGGCCCACAAGCTTGATTGGCGCGACCTAGGGGGGTCGCGGAGACAGGGCTTGTGTCGCCCTCGGGATCCCCCTCCGGTATCTTTTTCTTCCGGTATTTTTTATGTTTTCCATATAAATCATCGCAAAAGAATTATTCCGTTTGGACTCCATTCCAAAATCAGATATGAAAAGAGTCAAAAACACAGAAAAAACAGGAACTGGCACTTGGCACTGAGTTAATAAGTTAGTCCCAAAAAAGATATAAAAGGTAAACAAAACATCCAAAGTTTACAAGATAACAACATGAAACCATAAAAAAAATAGATACATTTGAGAAGTATCATATACTATGACATAGTCCTTGCGATGATATGAGGATTGTGAGATCTTTTGGTGGTCATGTAAAACCCCATCGATATTGGATTTGTAGTGTCTTAATTCTAGATTAGCAGCTAGTATGCTTTCCCGAGGTTTCTTTCCTAGGAACACATGTGCAACTTAACTATACCATACTTATGATGTTTTATTTAGTCCTCCTCTCAACCCTGGAGTTGAGTTGACATAAGTGAGATGTTACCTCATACGTCTCAAACGTATCTATAATTTTTGATGGTTTCATGTTGTTCTCTTGTCATCTTTGGATGTTTTATGTACCTTTTATATCTTTTTTGGGACTAACTTATTAATTCAGTGCCAAGTGTCAGTTCCTGTTTTTTCTGTGTTTTTGGCTCTTTTTAGATCTGATTTTGGAACGGAGTCCAAACGGAATAAAATCCTCGAAATTCTTTTTTTCCCGAACGGAAGAAGATCAGGGGGCCTGTGGACCAAGCCAGGAGGGCTCCACGGAGCCCACAAGCCCCCACTCTGCCACCAGGGGGAGGCGGCGGTGGCAGGGCTTGTGGCCTCCCTGAGCGCCCCTTGACCTAGATATTTGGCCTATATATTCCCTAAAATATAGCAAAAAATCAGGGGATCCACGAAAATACTTTTCCGCCGCCGCAAGCTTCCGTTTCCGCGAGATATCATCTGGAGACCCTTCCCGGTGCCCTGCCGGAGGGGACTTTGGAGTTGGAGGGCTTCTTCATCATCATCATCGCCCCTCCAATGACTCGTGAGTAGTTCACTTCAGACCTATGGGTCCGTAGTTAGTAGCTAGATGGCTTCTTCTCTCTCTTGGATCTTCAATACAAAGTTCTCCATGATCTTCATGGAGATCTATCCGACGTAATCTTCTTAGGCGGTGTGTTTGTCGAGATCCGATGAATTGTGGATTTGTGATCAGATTATCTATGATATATATTTGAGTCTTTGCTGATTTCTTATATGCATGATTTGATATCCTTGTAATTCTCTCTGAGTCTTGGGTTTTGTTTGGCCAACTATATCTATGATTCTTGCAATGGGAGAAGTGCTTGGTTTTGGGTTCTACCATGTGATGACCTTTCCCTGTGACAGTAGGGGCAGCAAGGCACACATTAAGTAGTTGTCATCAAGGGTAACAAGATGGGCTCTGTCGTTCATATGAGATTGTCCATCTACATCATGTCATCTTGCTTAACGCGTTACTCTGTTCTTTTGGACTTAATACACTAGATGCATTCTGGATAGCGATCGACGTGTGGAGTAATAGTAGTAGATGAAGACAGTATCGGTCTACTTGTTTTGGATGTGATGCCTATAGATATAATCATTGCCATAGATATCGTCACGACTTTGCACGGTTCTATCAATTGCTCGACAGTAATTAGTTCACCCACCGTCTACTTGCTTTCATGAGAGAAGCCACTAGTAAACACTACAGCCCCCCGGTCTATTCACATCTATCGTTTCCACTTTTGCTTTTACTTTGATTTGTTACTTTGTTGCTTTCAGTTCTCACTTGGCGAACAATCTATAAGGGATTGACAGCCCCTTCATAGCGTTGGGAGCAAGCTTTTGTCTTTGTGCGGGATCTTGTGATACTCCTCCACTGGATCGATACCTTGGTTCTCAAAACTGAGGGAAATACTTACCACCGTTGTGCTACATCACCCTTTCCGCTTCGAGGGAGCACCAACGCAAGGCTCCAAGGCCACAGGGGAAATCCTTTGCATATTTGCCTAGGAAGTCCCTTAAGGCGTAGCCGTAGCAGAAGGATTCCTGGTGCCGTCGACACGACTATTCATGGCGCCGTTACCAGGGAAGCACAGCTGACATCAGAAGTATTTCTGGCGCCGTTGCCGGGGAGGAGAGATCAAGATCATCTCTTGCATTTACTTTTTTACCAATTTCCTCTCGTTTTCCTCTCCCCCACTTCACATTTGTCGTTTTCCTTTGCCTTTCTCGTTTGCCTATTTTGTTCACCCTTTTTCTCGCTTGCTTTCTGTTCGCTCGTGTGCCATGTGCCTTCATTATGCTTGCATCTTTGCTTGCTGAAAATCTATTGATATGGATCCTCATCCACTAGCTAATCTCTTTAAGAGACCCACTTATGTGGAACGAATTGCTAGTGAGTTAAGAGGACTTGACTATCTTTATGGAGTTTGGCTTTAGATGCGTGAATCTGAAAATCGTGATGAAGAAACTTATGAAGTGATTCACGAGGGCTCGTTGGATGAAAAGCATGATTGCAATGGTTTCACTATAAATTCTATTAGTGACAATCATGCTAAAAATATGCAAAACCCTAAGCTTGGGGATGCTAGTTTTGCTTTGTCCACTACTTGTTGCAATAATCATGATTGGGGTGATGATCTTTCTTATGATCTTGAAAATTTGTTCAAACCTCATGATGAATATGATATTTGCAACAATACTGAAAGTGGGATTGGAAAAGTCATGACTTTGGTTGATGATAATCCCACTATTTTTTAAGAGCGTCAACTTTGCATGCATGTGGATCATGAAAAAGATATCCTATGTGATAGTTACATTGTTGAATTCATTCATGATGCTACTGAAAATTACTCTGAGAGAGGATCATATGCTTCTACTTATTGCAATAGTATCAAGCCTGCTCTCCATGTGTTGAAATTTTTGAAGCTATGCTTGTTTTGCCTTCCTATGCTAGTTGATTCTTGCTCCAACAAGTTGTTTGTTCACAAAATCCCTATGCATAGAAAGTGTGTTAGACTTAAATGTGCTAGCCATATGCTCCATGATGCTCTCGTTGTGTTTCAATCCTTACCTTTTATGTGAGCATCATTGAAATCAATGCCTAGCTAAGGGCGTTAAACAAAATCGCTTGTTGGGGGGCAACCCAACGAATCTATCCTTTTTATTTATGTTTTGTGTTTTCCACACTTTCATAATTCTTTTATGATTGTGTTTTTTGTGTTTCTTTTTGCGTTTGTGCCAAGCAAAACCGTTATGATTAGTCTTGGGGATGATCGTTTGGTCATGCTGGAAAAGACAGAAACTTTCTGCTCACGAAAATAATTTTTGTTTTTTTTCTGTCAGAGATTTTGAGTTGATTCTTTTTTCTGCTGATTTCTATGCAAATCCTTCAGACAGTCGTAATTGTTCAGATTTTTTGAAGTACTAGAGGTATACGAAATATACATATTTCTACAGACTGGTCTGCTGTTAACAGATTCTGTTTTTTGTTGTGTTGGTTGCTTATTTTGATGAAACTATGGATATTATCGGGGGGTATTAGCCATGGAAGATTGAAAATACAGTAACCCAACATCAGCACAAGTAGAATTTAAGTTTACTACAGTACCTAAGGAAGTGGTGGTTTGCTTTCTCATACTAATGATATCACGAGTTTCTGTTTAAGTTTCGTGTTGTGAAGTTTTTAAGTTTTGGGTGAAGTTCTTATGGACAAAGAGATAAAGAGTGGCAAGAGATCAAGCTTGGGGATTCCCAAGGCACCCCAAGATATTCAAGGATTCTGTAAAAGCCTAAGCTTGGGGATGCCCCGGGAAGGCATCCCCTCTCTCGTCTTCAATCCATCGGTAACGTTACTTGGGGCTATATTTTAATTCACCACATGTTATGTGTTTTTGCTTGGAGCGTCTTGTATCGTAGGAGTCTTTTATTTTTGTTGTGTCACAATCAAACTTGCTGCACACCTAGAGATAGAGACATGCACACACCGTGATTTTGTCGAGCTTCACTTATATCTTTTGGTAGACAATTCAGCTCACATGTGATTCACTTATATCTTTTGAGCTAGAAACTTTTGCTCTATGTGCTTCACTTATATCTTTTAGAGCACAACGGTGCGTGGCTTGGTAGTTGATCTATGCTTTGAAAGTAGTCTCAAAAGGGGTAGTTATCCAAAGGGATACGAAAACTTCCACCTTCATGTGCATTGAATAGTTAGAGAAGTTTGATTCATCTCAATTAGTTTTGAGTTGTGGTTGTGGTAATATTGAAGTTATGCTAGTAAGGTGTTGTGGATCTAGAAATACTTGTGTTGAAGTTAGTGATTCCCTTAGCATGCACGTATGGTGAACCCCTATGTGATGAAATCTAAGCATGATTAGTATATTGATTGTCATCCTTTGTGTGGCGGTCGGGATCGCGCGATGGTTTATACCTACCAACACTTCCCCTAGGAGTATGCGTCGAATGCTTTGTTTCGATTACTAATAAAACTTTTGCAACAAGTATATGAGTTCTTCATGACTTATGTTGAGTCCATGGTTTAGATGCACTTTTACCTTCCACCATCACTATCTTCTTAGTGCCGTGCAACTTTCGCCGGTGCACAAAACCCACCATTAGCCTCCCTCAAAACAGCCACCATACCTACCTACTATGGCTTTTTCAAAGTCATTCTGAGATATATTGCCATGCAACTACCACCATGACATGTGCCACCACATCTACATTTCCATTGAATGATCGTAAGATAGCTAGCATGATGTTTCCATTAATGTCTATGCCATGCTAGATCATTGTCACGGTACACTACCGAAGGCATTCCATATAGAGTCATCATTGCTCTAAGTTTTTAGTTGAAAGTGTGATGATCATAATTAATGGAGCATTGTACCATGTGAGGAAATAAAAGAGGCCAAAGAAGCCCACCAAAAAAAAGAGGCCAAAGAGCCCACCAAAAATAAATAAAAAAATGAGAGAAAAAGAGAGAAGGGACAATGCTACCACTTTTTCCACACTTTTGCACATTAAGCACCATGATCTTCGTGATTGAGAGTCTCTCGTTTTGTAACCACCATATAGCTAGTGGGAAAATTTCATTATATAACTTGGCTTGTATATTCCAATGATAGGCTTCCTCGAAATTGCCTTAGGTCTTCGTGAGCAAGCAAGTTGGATGCACACCCACTAGTTTTCTTTAAGAGCTTTCACATACTCTTAGCTCTAGTGCATCATTTGTATGGCAATCCCTATTCATTAACATTGATATCTATTGATGAGCATCTCCACAGCTCATTGATATGCCTAGTTAATGTGACTATCTTCTCCTTTTTTGTCTTGCAACCTCCACCACACTCCACACCATCTATAGTGCTATAACCATGGCTCACGCTCATGTATTGCGTGAGAGTTGAGAAGGTTTGAGAATGTAAAGGTGTGAAACAATTAGTTGGCCAATACCGGGGTTGCGCATGATTTAAATTCGTTGTGCAATGATGGTAGAGCATAGCCAGACTATATGCTTTTGTAGGGATAACTTTTCTTTTGGCCTTGTTATTTTGGAAATTCGTGTTTACCTTGCTAGTTTGCTTAAATTATTATTGTTTCCACGTCAATAGCAAACTATTATTTTGAATCTAATGGATCTGAACATTCACGTCACATAAGAGGAGTTACAAAGGACATCTATGCTAGGTAGCATGAAAGCATCAAAAATTAATTCTTTATCACTTCCCTACTCGAGGACGAGCAGGAGTTAAGCTTGGGGATGCTCGATACGTCTCAAACGTATCTATAATTTTTTGATGGTTTCATGTTGTTATCTTGTCATCTTTGGATGTTTTATGTAACTTTTATATCTTTTTTGGGACTAACTTATTAATTCAGTGCCAAGTGCCAGTTCGTGTTTTTTCTGTGTTTTTGGCCCTTTTCAGATCTGATTTTGGAACGGAGTCCAAACGGAATAAAATCCCCGAAATGATTTTTTCCCGAACGGAAGAAGATCAAGGGGCCTGTGGGCCAAGCCAGGAGGGCTCCAGGGAGCCCACAAGCCCCCACTCCGCCACCAGGGGAGGCGGCGGTGGAGGGGCTTGTGGCCTCCCTGAGCGCCCCCTGACCTAGATCTTTGGCCTATATATTCCCTAAATTACAGCAAAAAATCACGGGATCCACGAAAATACTTTTTCGCCGCCGCAAGCTTCCGTTTCCGCAAGATATCATCTGGAGACCCTTCCCGATGCCCTGCCGGAGGGGACTTTGGAGTTGGAGGGCTTCTTCATCATCATCATCGCCCTCCAATGACTCGTGAGTAGTTCACTTTAGACCTACGGGTCCATAGTTAGTAGCTAGATGGCTTCTTCTCTCTCTTGGATCTTCAATACAAAGTTCTCCATGATCTTCATGGAGATCTATCTGATGTAATCTTCTTTGGCGGTGTGTTTGTCGAGATCCGATGAATTGTGGATTTGTGATCAGATTATCTATGATATATATTTGAGTCTTTGCTGATTTCTTATATGCATGATTTGATATCCTTGTAAGTCTCTCCGAGTCTTGGGTTTTGTTTGGCCAACTAGATCTATGATTCTTGCAATGGGAGAAGTGCTTGGTTTTTGGTTCTACCATGTGGTGACCTTTCCGAGTGACAGTAGGGGCAGCAAGGCACACATTAAGTAGTTGCCATCAAGGGTAACAAGATGGGCTCTGTCATTAATATGAGATTGTCCATCTACATCATGTCATCTTGCTTAAGGCGTTACTCTGTTCTTTTGGACTTAATACACTAGATGCATGATGGATAGCGGTCGACGTGTGGAGTAATAGTAGTAGTTGCATACAATATCGGTCTACTTGTTTTGGACGTGATGCCTATAGGTGTAATCATTTCCATAGATATCGTCACGACTTTGCGCGGTTCTATCAATTGCTCGACAGTAATTTGTTCACCCACCGTCTACTTGCTTTCATGAGAGAAGCCACTAGTAAACACTACGGCCCCCGGGTCTATTCACATCTATCGTTTCCACTTTCGCTTTTACTTTGCTTTGTTACTTTGTTGCTTTCAGTTCTCACTTGGCGAACAATCTATAAGGGATTGACAACCCCTTCATAGCGTTGGGAGCAAGCTTTTGTGTTTGTGCAGGATCTTGTGATACTCCTCCACTGGGTCGATAGCTTGGTTCTCAAAACTGAGGGAAATACTTAGCACCGCTGTGCTACATCACCCTTTTCGCTTCGAGGGAACACCAACGCAAGGCTCCAAGGCCACGGGGGAAATCCTTTGCATATTTGCCTAGGAAGTCCCTTAAGGCGTAGCCGTAGCAGAAGGATTCCTGGTGTCGTCGACACGACTATTCCTCGCGCCGTTACCAGGGAAGCACAACTGACATCATTACCCTCGGTGATATAGGGTGATTTTTTTTTCCAAAGATAGAGGCTAGACTATTGGGATCCGAGGAATGTGCTTAGGATAAGATGATACACGTTCACTCACATCCTAAACTCATTGGAACCCAAGGCTGCACCGAGCCATAAAATGGTCGGATTATGACTATAGGAAACGACCCTAACTTGTTGGACTATGTCTATGAGGAACATGAACCTGAGGGACTAGATTGTATTGGACTACAAACACCCGCTCCTCTCACCCATCTCATGGGCAGTGTGCTATGTGATGCTTGGGGAAGTATGTCGTTATCCTCATGGATGGCATACTTATTCACCCAATGACACGAGGAACACTTTAGTCTTGTTTGGACCAGCCCGAGGAACACCGAACGCCATGCCTCTAAGGAGTAAGGTATTACCTTAAGAAGATGGATTCCTCCAAACACCCTTTAAGCAATAGATGACAATCCCACACAAGCAAGGTGAAGTACCGACACGATTGAGAAGCCACAACAATGGAGAAGAGGCAACACGGGTTCATCACAACTCTTGTGCCTGCTACGCCAAACTATGGCACGAAGATACACAAAGGCTAGGATACCGAACATGAGAACACATGTCGGAAATGAGCATCCACCCGGACCACAACCACACTCGCTATGCCACATGAACTAAGTGCAGAACCATGCACACATTTAACACCTAACTGACCGCCTCGCGAGCACCCCACAACACCTCAAAAGGAAACGCCATGGGTATTTTATTTTTGCGTGGTGTTGCCGACACACTCGCACCCAATCACGTTCTATGTAGTTGCCTAGTCTACACGGACCCTGCCGCCACGGAGAGCCACCTCTCGAGGAGCAGCATCATGGTGATCATCATGGATGATCGTGCAGTACAACATCGAGAGCCCGATCAGCGTCGCCGCCACTCTGGACAAGAGGATCACAAGCCACCTCGGAAGCTCGTCCACCATTGGGGCCTCACCTCGAACTCCTGCAAGCAGAAAAGAAGATGGGAGAAGAAGAAGGAAGCAAGGCTGGTGTGAGAAAGAAGAGGGGAACAACATGGTCATTTTATAGCTCGGGCTCGGTGCATCGCTGGTGAATCCACCAGCCCCACTTGTTGCTCGGCCGTCGATGCTCGTTGGGAATCCACGATTAGTGCCGACACGCACTCGCCCGCGAAGTGAGTGCACGCTGCACCGGCAGCTAGCTCACCCCGCACCACTACAGGGCGGCCCCGTGCACCCTACACCCTAGGTACCGGAAGTGAAGAAAGTGTTGGGAGCATGCTAGGAGGAGAAGGAGGTGGGGACTCGGAGGAGGAAGAAGAGACTAATTGTGGGCCCTGGGCCTAGCTGTCACCTCGAGAAGGCACCATGCACTGGGTACGACCAGCACAATTGAAAATTGCAAAATTTCCCTTTTTCCAAAAATTCTTGTAACCCTCAAACGCACCAATTATTGGCATTTTCACGATGACCACATCGGACCCCGTGTTTTAATATATATCATTATCGCTCTGTTCAGCGGCATAGTAGGAGTAGGTTCTTGCAACCACCTTAACAAATCTCAAGGACGAGATTTTTCTTAAGGGGGTAACGTCTGTCACACCCTGTGTTTTAACTCTCCTGGTTACACAACATAGCTCAAAAATTAGATCTAACTAGTCGTGAACCTGTGCACCCGCACGGGCTAGCATTACATATAAGCTTAGTAAAATTTAATGGAAAACATTGTTTCTACTTGCATTTTTTGGGAACATGCAATATGTATAAAAAATCAATAATACTCAAAATTATGAAAAAATATAGAAAATATAAATAATATCAAATTTGTCCTTCAAAACAATGTGATCAAATGCATATAGAAAATTTTGAAGCATTATCGTGGTCATTTATGCTCAGACTATATTGGATATATTGTGTTGTGATGTGGTTATTTTATAATCAAATGTGAAAAAATATAAACCAAAATACGAAAATAGTGTGACAAAACACACCAAGATAGACAAAATTTTATTGGGTAAACGGGAGCGTGACAATCCACAATTCCGAATGCAGGAGTATTGACTCCGTGTGGAATGAAACATGTACAAAGAAATATAATTGTAGAAATTTGATAAAAATCATCAATTTCTAGATTTATATGATATATTTAATTATCGAAGTGACATAAACTCGAGTGATTTGAAATAGAAATAGATTTGAGCAGAGATGACAAATCTATACTACTTGTATTTAAAAAATCACAATGAAAATGTGTGGTCATGGAGATCTAGCAACAACAATCAATAATGTTACGTGCCAAAAGTTTGCAGATTGAGTAATGTGCAAACAGTTCTATAGTTTTTCCAAACAGAAATATGATTAAGAAATAAAAATGTAGGTGTGGATTCTACCATTGAATTTTTCTAGAAGTACAAATCATATACAGGAGAATTACTACATTTATGAAAAATCAAAATCTCCAACGTTAGCCTTGGCTTCAACGCTCATAATTACATACAACAAAGGAAGTTGGTCAAATTCAGTTAATAATAGATACTATATCTGAAAAGTGTATTATATAATTGTATTGTCTTGATCAACTAACTATAAGAAATGCATAATTCTTGAAGCAGAATAGATCGACCTCATATTCAAAGATTTATATGTAGCAGTCTTTCTCGTTTACCCAAATAGAGATGACATGAAAACCTCAACAATTCCTCCCTGAAAACTAAAATCAAGAATTAGAATGCACTCATGTTATTCAGTGATTAAAAAAGATTAAGCACCGGATTATCGGGGTGTTGCTTCTATTGAAAATTACAGTATACGAAATGAAACACATGAACTTGTGACACAGTTTGTTGAATTTGAATTCTATTTGTACAAACGGTCTTGCTTAGAACTAATATACAATAAAAAACAATATAGATAAGGTACAAAATCAAGAAACACTTTATTGAGTTTAGATTATGTATGATATAGTGTTTTCTTTGTCCTCTATGTGGGACGGAGAAATCAAGCACCACAAAAGAAAGGAAATTACATTCTAATATGTAATGATGGAACACTACTTAAAAAGCATCTGGAAAACAAAATCTTGACACTACAAATAGATTATAACAAAACCACATCATTAATGTAAGTGTATCTAATTCTTTTGTATAATATTGTAGGTATATATCCCATACACGCAGTTAGAAAAGTAGTCATGACAATGGAGGCGACATAAACTGTTATACTTAACAAATATCAGGCCAGTTTATCCGGTACGTTATTAGGTAGAATATGTTCTTTGTATACCTGTACAATTTATGGCCTTGTAATCAACTATACCTGATCGATCAGTACCTAGTTTGTGCAAGCTAACTCACGCGTGCTCCAGAATCAATCCATCTCCATGGCTGCCTGCTTCTTTGTACATGTGTGTATCCAAGGAGTATAGATCAAGTCTTGTTGTGTAAATGCACGTCTAGCATGCAGGAGAGCAGTCGGTAGGCAGCGTACATACGTGCCAGTGAGCGAAAAGGGTAGTGCAATGTGTGAACGGGAACAGAGCCAACATAATGCGATAGAACCAGAGAAATAAAGACTATGCCCTGAATTTGCTTGGTTACTTGCAGTGCACCTATAGAATGCCTCAAGTCGAGGCCGGCATCTCATCCAACCTGGCGTCGTTGGCCAACGCACGCGCACAACCCAACATTTATTCATCTCGCACATTGGCACCAGTGTGTTTTGATGCCAAGTAAAAGTATCGACGAAACTGATTGAGAAAATCAATTAGCCCCGGCTGTACTACATGCATGTGTTGCCAACCTGTTGTACTCCCTCCGTTGGTAAATATAAGTCTTTTAAGCGATTTCACTAACGGACTACATACGGAGGAAAATGAATGAATCTACACTTTAAAGTATGTCTATATACATCCGTATGTAGTTCTCTAGTGAAATCTTTAAAAAGAGTTATATTATGGAATGGTGGGAGTAATATCCAGTGACCTCTTCCTTACAGCCCCTGCACCCACGTCATGCAGCCGCGCTACATCATGATGGGAGAGGTCAACATGGAGTCCCGCGTGAGAGGCCGTATAGTCCAGGATGCACGTCAGCCGCAAGGCCGTCCGGTATAACGCTTCAAATTTAAGGATGGCATATGGAGAGAACGACGCTAGGGTTTCATGAGGGCTCTCACGTAGAAGAGTTCTTTTTATAGTAAAAGTTGTTCAAGTAAGACACAACGCGAGGACTCTTGTGTTATATTTGATCGGTCGGCTGTAAATGACTAAGATCGGATGGATGATGTTGAATTAGTAAATGGTGCTTGACGTGAAGAAGAGAGAGGTTGGAGAGAGATCGGCAATGTTTTTTTAATAAAGATCTTTGGCTCATAATTTTATGATTAGATCTATGCCGTAATAACTTGGTCCCACGCCAGTTTAATGGCTCGTAAAATCTAACTAACGTGGGAATTTCTAGGGAGTCTAGAATTAGTGTAGGTATTGATTGATTAAAAATTTTATGAATGCTTGTGATGCTTGATGTGATTGTTGCTTGTTCGATTGTTTGCTTGTCTTTTGAATCACAAACTACCACCTACCCTCTAGACTCATCTCCTTGTTCCAAACCCTTGCCTAATGATCATGCCATGTGTATAGGACCAGAAACTATTTTTACCAAGTATTATTTTTAACAAAAAACATTTATTTAATATAGCTTTTCAATAAACCGTGACTTCAGGATTATACTACAAGTCCTCAAATTAGGGGAGATGTTTTGCCCCAAATAATTTATTCAAATCCTATTATAAAAAAGACTTCCCAAAACCACAAAATTAATATTTTAAGAGTTATTTTCATATTTTATTTGAATACATCTTCGTGAGGCCAGAAATGGTCTTTTACAAAGAAAGATTATTTTTCTTGGTTTCAAAATACTTGATAAAATTTAGAGAAACTCACTGATATATATATATTCCATATATAAGAGTTTCAACACATGGTCATGTTCGAAATATTGGACAAAACCCTTCAAAACCCTATCTGTCCAGATCCAAATTCAAGCAACTCTACATTGCCAAGTGTCTCCGTTTTTTCTCAAATTTGGTATACATGTTCTGATACTCCAATGATGCATACACGCCAAGTGGTGCATCAAGAAGAACAAAGGAACTTGCCCCAAGACTCTCCAAATCCTCTATGTTGATCTCTTTATTTGGAAAACTTTAGATTGTGAAGTTTATCCAATTGATCCCAAACTTTATGGGCATGCTCTAGTGCTTAAATAATGCCACCACACCAAGTTGTGGATTAGTGGGAATTTATTTGCATGGTTTTGTAACCAGAAAGCCATTTCTACCCATTTATTGGGTTTTTCAAGTCTACATTGTAAACTTTATCCACCAAATCCCAAATTTGGTGTCCAAGCTTATGTTGACCTATCATGTGACCCTGTTAAGTTTCATAGCAGTTGGAATCCATCTGATAGCCCTAACATCTATCAAACACCTTATTCTCATTTACCAAACTTGCTTTTTTGACTCCTTCTGCTAATCTCCTTGAGCTCAAACTTTTACCACAGCTTCATCTATTCCTATACCACCTCCAGTAGACTTGCCATGGCATGTGGTAAATTATTGGAGGGTGGATCCTTCTCTTTACCTCTCCTTTTTACCTTGGAAAGACCTATTTTACCCCTCTTGCTATACTTCTAATCAAGCCAATGCCCCCACATCCTTCCAGAGAACCTCTAGTATGCGAATGCATCATTACAAACCAATATATGGCATGTTGGTACGTCCCAAACGTATCTATAATTTATGTTTGTTCCATGATCTTTTGGGTGACATTGTTATATGTTTTTCTACACTTTTATATAATTTTACACATATTTGGACTAACCTACTTACTCAGTGCACTCAGTCCCAGTTTCTGTCTGCTGATGTCTATTTTGTAGGGGTTTTACCCAATTTTCCGAAGCCTGAAAAAATCCAGAAAAAATATATAAAAATCAACGAAACAGAAGCTTCCGGATCACCGAAGGAGGGCTAGAGGGGGGCCAGGGGCCTCCCAAACGGTTTGCTGGCGCGGCCAGGCCCTAGGCTGCACCAGGAGGTCGCCTAGGTGGGTCCCACCTCCTCTGGTGTCCTCCTTTGGCCTATATTTAGAGTACTGAGAGGAAACCCTCGCGGACTTTCTGGAATCGGAATTTCTCCATCGTTCCGTCGCTGCAGCGCTTCCGAGATCGGGAGCGTCAATAGACCTCTTCCCGGCACCCTGCCGAATGGAGGATTGACCTCTGGGAGCTTCTCATCGCCATGGACGCTTCCTGGAAGTGCCGTAAGTAGTCCTCCTTGGACCATGAGTCCATGACCAGTAGCTATGTGATGTCTTCTCTCCAATCTTGTGCTTCAATGGTTAGTCCTTGTGAGCTGCCCTACATGATCAATGCATGTATGTAACTTGCTATTGCTATGCTCGGTTTGTTGGGATCCGATGGATTATGAGATTATTTTCAGATTGTTATGAGTTATATATTTTATTATCCTTTTATATTATGTTCCTTAGTGATTCATGCATGTACTCCGTTGCTATTTATTGCTTTGGCCGAGTAGTAGATTGTAACTCCAAGAGGGAGCGTTATGCATGATTGTGGGTTCATGCACCTCGATGTCTAGCTTGAGTGACAGAAACATGAGACTAGGGGATGTGCTTGTTTCCACCAGGGACAAAATAACGGTGCTTGTGACCACATCTGCAAGGATTGTTTACCTTACGCATAGTTCATTAATACAGTTGTCCATTGCTTTGAGTATACACTTTGGGTGGGGCTCGCAACTTAATACTGGAGAGATGTTCTGGATAGATATCTCAAGGTGGATGATTAGTAAGTAGATGCTGATGAATAAACGGTCTACTTATCTTGGCATACTACCCATTACTAGTGAACCTCAAACTATCAAGTAACATAATTAGCATTGCGGTGCGATCATAATTCTGTCAATTGCCCAACTGTGATTTGTTTACCCAAGCATAGTTGTTTATCGTCTTTTGGGAGAGAGACATCACTAGTGAACATCATGTGACTCCGGTCCATATCACCATCATTGTATACACCTCCATCATTTACCGTTTTCATTTACTTTTCCGTTGCAATCACTATTACCTTCCCGCTTGTGTTTTGATCCTTTGCAAAATACAAGGCCGGAGAGATTGACAACCTCTCTGTACTCGTTGGGAGCAAATTTATTTGTTGTGGGTGCAGGTCCATGTCTTCTGCTAGCGCAAAGGTGGAAGACACCTACTTGTTGAGCCTAGGAGTCCTCCTGATTCGATAAACCTTACAGTCTCCGTGTAAGGGAAATCTGCTGCTGACTACATCTCCACCTTCCACTTGGGGTAACCAACGAGGGGCGAGAAGTATATCCATCAACTCATCATCACATGTTCATGTGGGAAATATGAGCAGTCCTTCTGGAACTTGTTTTTGGCAAAAAATTAACCTTGAACTGCAACTGCTAGCTACACACCTCTCCTTGATCTAAAACTTTGCAGTGTTGTAGTTCTTCCCTTCCTAAGACTTCTAGACATAGTTTTATTTCAAAAGCCTGCCAGTAAAAATATTTGTGTTGGCCTAAAGTTTGATGTTGCAAACTTAATTAAAGAGGAAGCCCACCTACACTCCCCCCAGAGGAGGACAAACTCCTCCATTAACCTCCTACATGCATGCCTCACGTGTCAGACTTGGTTGGCCGGCCAGCTGAGCATTGTAGACATGGGTGGCCATGGTGACCATGCTGGCAACATGCAATAATAGTGCTCTGCACCTTGTTCCCTTCCTACAGCTCGGGTCTGGCCTCGACAGAGCACCAGCGCATGCCAGAGATAGTCCTTTGACCATCCAAGCCCCTCCCCGATGCCAGGAAGCAGCCAAGACGGCTGTGGCACGCGTGGCCGCTGTGCCCAGAGCGCGCTCGAGGCTCTCCCGAGCTTCTCCTCTGCTCCCCCTTCGTTTAGGGCCTCCCTCGAGCCCCTGCTATCTTCTTCCTATTTCTCTCTCTCCCATGCACCTGCTAGGCCGGACGATAGAGCTGCCGCACCCCATTCCCCTCCCACGGCCGCCATGGCTCCACCTCGGTTGTGCTTGCATTCGAGCTCTCCAGGCTCCATCCTCTCCTTCTAGCACTTCTCGGAGCACCCCAGATCCTCCGCGCACTCCTCCCTCTCCTTACTCCCTCCTCCCAGTGGCCGGAGCGCCCCAACCGCGGCCGACCCCCTTATAGCCTTTGCCACGGTCGTGGCCCTTCTCTGGCGCTTCCCTGGCGGAGCTGGCATCCCAGAGGGGTGCGGCCCTTTGCCCCGCAGACATCGGTGGTCGGGCGGTCGCTGGAAGTGGTCGGAGTGCTGGGGGCAGGCACCGACCACGGTCGGTCAGACTCCCCTGCCTCTCCCCTGTGCTGGCGGAAGGTAGGAGTGAACCTGATGGGTGGGGCCCCCTGTAAGTCTCCCACCGGTCGAGCCCGCCCTGTCAAATGGAGGCGGCTTCCGTGGGGTGCGCCTCCCCTGTAGGAAGCGTACTCTGGGAAGTACGCCTTTGGCGTGGCCGGCATGCCTGCCTGCTGAACAACTGGGCCGGCCCAAGCTCAATCTTGCATCGGGGCGCAACTTAGCTTCTCGGTAAGGCCCTTTTTCATTTCTATTTTCTTTTGAGGAACTTCTAAAATTCCTAACTAATTGAGTATAGCTCCAAATCTAATGATTCAAATTTATGGTGACTTCTAAAATCCTTGTCTACCTAGATATGTGCATTGCACATTTTTCACGGGACTTTTGTGTGGTGTTATTATTCAAATACAACACCACCTTGCAAAAATCCTAGACCCTCCATATCAACTCCAAATGGAGTGATTCTAATTTCCTAAGACTTGTAAAATCATGCTCTAATTTCTTAGCCTGGCTGAACATTTTTGTATGCTATGATTCTGTTGCACCAAATAAATAACCCGTTTCTCCATTATTCCATCTTAATAAATCCATAGGAAATTCATATCGACTCCAAATCGAGTGAAACATCTTCCAAAATGATTCTAAATTCATGCTCTATTAAATGAAAGCTTCCACTCTTTTTTAGCAGAATATTTTCTATAGAATTCTGTGGCCAGTGATGCCTTCGTTACCACCATTCAAAAATCTTTGGTAATCCAAATCTCATAGAACAATCTTTAGGTACATTTATTATGACCAGAGATATGCCACAAAAATAAACTCATATTTATAGAGCACTTTTGTTTCTGCTTGATGTGTGATTTACCGTGGTTGTTTCCGGCGATAGTTGGCTAACTAGACGGAGTAATCAGAATTGGACCGGAAGACTTCGAAGACCCCGGAGACCTATTTGAGCAAGGCAAGTAGCCATTTGACCATATTTGAGAAAATATTTTATGCATACCATGTTTAATATTTCATTCTGGTGCATCTGGTTATGATGGATTCGGTAAAACCCTCAGTAAGGTGTATCTGATGGTCTTTCAATAATATTTATATGAGAAGCATGACCCTACCATCTATGAGGGATACGCTGATAACAAGTTGATTAGTAGATAGTAATGCTACGCATAGGATGAGCATATGCATGGTGATGGTAAAACAAAATTGATTTCAAGAACTTTTTGAAAACCCCGTCGGGTGCCACTAATGCCCGAGGGTGATGGTGTCGAGATGGATGACCACTTGATAAATAAGTGGTGTACAAGCGAAAGGCTTTGTGTGTGTGGTTTCGAAGGCAATGAGAGATTTACTATGTGCTGACCATTCCAACCATACATGTGCGACCACGATACCTCAATATGGGAGTGGGGCTTTGTTAACTACTTTGGTCAGTGCTAGCAAAGAGCTCGCATTACTAGTGACGGGGGTGACACGGTCACTCTCGGGACGGGGTCGTGCCAGGTAGGGCGACTATGTTGCTTTTACAGGTTCCGGGCACACCGTTGGTCCCCGCATGGATGATACGATCCAGAGTTGATGCTTGTAAGATGTACATCATGTGGAATGGGTACCAATCGAGTGGACTCTTTGTCTAGTGTCGCGAGGGGAAAGGCATTGATCGGGTACTTACATCGGGTATGACAAATACCACGAGTCGTGGATGACACAGAAGTTTCCCGAATCTCGTGGGTATAGCGCACAACCTCTGCAGAGTGTAAAATTATTCAAATAGTCGTGTCCACGGTCAAGGACAGTTGGGTAATCCCGCTTAGATTACATGCAAATGTTTTCGCATAAACCAAGTGTGTGTGTGTGTATTAAAGGTGTTACACAAGGATGGGGTTAGTGGAGTCAAGTTAGGTGACTTGTCACAGAGGGTGAACCTGAGGTGTTCAGCCCCCAGAAAGGATATTGATATCTGTAACGTGTTCATGTGGTTACCATTTACCCTATGATGCATAATCATACAAGTACTTGACCATGCTACTGCATTTAAGGAAAAACATGCTTTCCACAAAGGATGTATTCTATAATTATATCATGTTTCAATTTTACCTTGTCCGCATCATGGGTTGCTTGCGAGTACATTCAATGTACTCATTTGCTTGCCACTGGTTATTTCATTGACCAGGTAAGAGAGGTAGGAGATGGTCAAGAGTACCTTGGTGACGTTCCTACAAGCTAGGATGATTCCAGTTAGAATGCGTGTAGGTTAAGGATGATGGCATGGGTTCACGCTTTTAAACCAAGATTTCCGCTACTAGTTGAGTTTTGTTTGTTGGCCTTCATGGCCCTATCTATGTAAGACTTGACCTCAATGGTTCTTATTTGTATCAAATGGTATGTATGGATGTAAGACTCTTGTTATTCAGTTTCTATGTGTTAAGTGAGCATTAATGTATGGGATCACTTAGCACGTACATTCGGTGTTCTCGACCTACAAGTCGGGGTCCCCACACACCTGATCGGTACATTAAGTTCATTATTGAGCTAATGCCCGCAGCAGGACCCATCTATAAGAAGTCGTATGGCATGGGATGTGAAGAGTTGGCTGAACTGAAGGAGCAACTGGCTGAGTAGCTAAGAAAAGGATTCATTCGTCCTCGCGCCTCTCCTTGGGATCGCCTGTTATATTTGTGACAAAGAAGGACGGATCAATCAGGCTATGTATTGATTACGTTCTCTCAATGAAGTTACAATAAAGAACAAGTATCCACTCCCCAAAATTGAAGACTTGTTCGATCAGCGGAATGGTGCTAGGGTGTTCTCCAAAATCGATCGCAGGTCTGGACATTACAAGTTTAAGATCGGACCCAAGGATATCCTGAAGACGACATTCGTGACCAGATAAGGCTTGTATGAGTACACGGTGATGTCATCTGGGTTCAATGCCCCAGCCTACTTCAGGTACCTCATGAACAAAGTCTTCATGGATTATCTAGACAAGTATATCCTTGCATCGATAACATTCTCATCTTCTCCAAGCCTGAAGAATAGCAGGCATAACACTTGAGGATGGTGTTCGAAAAGCTTCGAGAGCACCAACTTTATGACAAGTTCAACAAGTGTGAATTTTGGCTGCATGAAGTTGGGTTTTTGGGCCATGTGTTGAAACCAGATGGATTGTTAGTTGTGCCTGCCAAGATTGAAGCCGTGACGAAGTGGAAATCGCCGATCAACGTGAAGAAACTCAGAAGCTTTCTCGGACTCGTGGGATACTACCGCAAGTTTGTCGAATGATTCTCAAGCATCGCCCGACCTAGGACTCAACTCTTGAAGAAGGACAAGAAGTTTGAATGGGCATCGAAGTGCGAGGAAAGTTTCCAAGAGCTCAAGAAGAGGTTGACAACAACCCCAGTTCTGGCCACTGATACATCCATTTTGCATCATGCTTGTATGTTGATATTTATCGCTTTATGGGCTGTTATTACACTTCACGGTACAATACTTATCCCTTTTGTCTCTATTTTGCAAGGTTTACAAGAAGAGGGAGAATGCCGGCAGCTGGAATTCTGTCTTGAAAAAGGAGCAAGTTTGAGATACCTATTCTGCACAACTCCAAAAGCCGTGAAAACCAACGAGGATTTATTTTGGAATTTTTAAAAAATACTGGGCCGAAGAAGTACCAGAGGGGAACCAGCAGGAGGCTACAAGCCTGCTAGGCGCGGCCTACCCCCTAGCAGCTCCTAGGGGGCTTGTGGGCTCCCTGTTGGCCCTCTCGCCCCCCTCTTTTGCTATAAGGAGGATTTCGTTCCAGAAAAAATTTAGAGGAGGCTTTCGGGAGGAATCGCCGCCGCCACGAGGCAGAACTTGAGGAGAACCAATCTAAAGCTCCGGCAGGGTCGTCCTGCCGGGGAAACTTCCTTCCCGAAGGGGGAAATCGTTGCCATCGTCATCACCAACACTCCTCTCATCGGAGGGGACTCATCACCATCAACATCTTCATCAGCACCATCTCATCTCCAAACCCTAGTTCATCTCTTGTAACCAATCTCCGTCTCACGACTTTGATTGGTACTTGTAAGGTTGCTAGTAGTGCTAATTGCTCTTTGTAGTTGATGCTAGTTGGATTACTCGGTGGAAGATTATATGTTCAGATCCTTCATGCTATTCAATACCTCTCTGGTCATGAATATAATTATGCTTTGCGAGTAGTCACTTTTGTTCCTGAGGACATGGGATAAGTCTTGCTATAAGTAGTCATCTGAATTTGGTATTCGTTCGATATTTTGATGCGTTGTATGTTGTTTTTCCTCTAGTGGTGTTATGTGAACGTCGACTACATAACACTTCACCATTATTTGCGCCTAGAGGAAGGCATTGGGAAGTAGTAAGTAGATGATGGGTTGCTAGAGTGACAGAAGCTTAAACCCTAGTTTATGTGTTGCTTTGTAAGGGGTTGATTTGGATCCACTAGTTTAATGCTATGGTTAGACTTTGTCTTAATTCTTCTTTCGTAGTTGTGGATGCTTGCGAGTGGGGTTAATCACAAGTGGGAGGTTTGTCCAAGTAAGGCAGCACCCAAGCACCGGTCCACCCACATATCAAACTATCAAAGTAGCGAAGGCGAATCATATGAACATGATGAAAACTAGCTTGACAGAATTTCCCATGTGTCCTCGGGAGCGCTTTACCTCCTATAAGAGTTTGTCCAGGCTTGTCCCTTGCTACAAAAGGGATTGGGACACTTTGCTGCACCGTTGTTACTTTTGCTACTTGCTACTCGCTACGAATCATCTTATCACACAACTATCTGTTACCGACAATTTCAGTGCTTGCCTTGCTGAAAACCACTTGTCAGATCCTTCTGCTCCTCGTTGGGTTCGACACTCTTACTTATCGAAAGGACTATGATAGATCCCCTATACTTGTGGGTCATCAGCCACCCCTCATATTCACAAGGAGTTTGTGATATATTGTGATGCATCGAGGACATGGCTTGGTGGTGTCCTGATGCAAGAGGGTAGAGTTGTGGCATATCTGTCCCGACACCTGTGTCTTCATGAAGAGAACTACACCACTCATGATCTTGAGCTGGCAGTAGTGGTTCATGCTTTGAAAACATGGTGACATTACCTTATGGGAAAGCGATGTGAGATATACACAAACCACAAGAGTTTGAAGTATATTTTCACTCAGAAGGAATTGAACATGAGGCAACGAAGATGGTTGGAGTTGATCAATGATTACAGCTTCCGTATTCAATACCACCCCGGAAAGGACAATGTGGTATAATATGCCATGAGCAAAAATTCTTGTTCTCTGAATGCTATGATCAAGGAAAGGCTACCCACCTTGTATGAGGAGCTTGAGAGCTTCGGGTTGGAGCTGGTCGCACCAGGATTTTTTGCCAACCTCGAAGCGAAGCCTGCATTGATAGACAATATCAAGGAAGCTCACAAGGAACACGAGAGCATCAAAGGTATCAAGAAGAAGATCAAGGATGGCAAGGGCCGAGGATTCTCAGTGGATGAACAAGGAGTCGTATGGTTTGGGGACCGCATCTGCGTACCCAACAAAGCTGAGCTCAAGAACCTAATATTGCAAGACGCACATGAGACTCCATATTCCATTCACCCTGGAGGAACCAAGATGTACCAAGACCTCAAGGCAAGATTCTGGTGGCATGGAATGAAGAGAGAGATAGCCTCTTATGTTGCTAAATGCGACGTATGCCACAGGGTCAAGGCTGAGTATCAACGACCCGCTGGACTGCGAGAACCTCTCCAAGTGCCTCAATGGAAGTGGGACAAAGTCGACATGGACTTCATCACTGGTTTGCCCAGATCAAGCAAAGGACATGATTCCATTTGGGTCATTGTCGACCACCTGACCAAGGTAGCCCACTTTATTCCCATCAGTACCATGTATGGAGGGATCCAGCTAGCCAACCTCTACATCAATCGCATCGTGAGCCTTCATGGAGTTCTTAAGGAAATCATGTTAGATCGTGGCACTCAATTCACCTCGAGGTTCTCGAAGAAGTTTCACGAATCTATCCGTACCAAGCTATCCTTCAGACCGGCGGGCGGACGAAATGAGTAAATCAGATACTCGAGGACATGCTCCGTGCATGTGTCTTGGTATGTGGAACCAAGTGGGAAGATTGTTTTCCCTTTGCCGAGTTCTCCTACAACAAAAACTATCAGTCCAGCCTCCAGATGGCACTATTTGAGATATTGTATGGTCGTAAGTGCCGCACTCCCTTCAACTGGTCAGAAACCGGAGAAGGGATGGTCCTTGGACTAGATGTCCTATGTCAAGAAGAAGACCAATTTCAACTCGTCGGGTAACACCTAAAGGCCACCAAATCAAGATAGAAGAGCTACACAAGAGCTACGCCGATTTCCATCGCCGAGACATGAGTTTCCATGTTGGGGAATATGCCTATCTTCTAGTCACACATCTGAAGGGAACAAAGCGCTTCCACGTCAAGGAGAAACTTGCAACAAGCTACATTGGCCCCTTCAAAGTCACCACAAGACGGGAAGAAGTTGCCTACCAGCTGGAGCTACCATCTGAACTTTCGGATGTGCACAACGCTTTCCACGTGACGGAACTCCGGAATTGCCTCCAAGTTCCCAACCACCCTGAGCTCTACAAGGATATCGATCATCGAGCCATCGATCTTCATCTAGACCTCACTTATCGTGAGAGACTTATATGCATCTTGGATGAAGCCCGTTGCACCAGAAGCCGCACCATCAAGTACTTCAAGGTCCAGTGGAGCAACGACACTGAAGCATAAGCAACATGGGAGCGTTAAGACTACCTTATGTTTTTAACACTTTTTCCACATGTTGTTTTAATGAAAATTTGGAACCAATTAAGACTTTTGCATGTTGTGATGATTGATTTCTGTTGCAACTTACTTATGTGACTGATTGAGTTTTTGAATCACTATAGCTGTTCTCCTCTCTAAAACCTACCTCCTTGACCCCAAGCCCTTGCCCAACGATCATGCCATGTGAATAGAACTAGAAAACCATTTTTATAAACAATTATTTTTAACAAAAGGCATTTAATCATTTCAAGTTCCCCAAAACCCCTAATTTTGATTTGCATTCCAAGTCCCTAAATTAGGAGGGATGTTTTGCACCAAAGATTTTATTTGAATACTATTATTCAAAAGACTTCCCAAAACCGCAGAATAATTATTTTTAAAGTTATTTACCTATTTTATTTAAATATCTTTTTCTGAGGCCACAAATGGTATTTCATAGGGAAAAATTATTTTTCTTGCTTCAAAAATATTTGAGAAAAATTGGGGAAACTCAGTGGACATTTAGTTTCCATACATAAGAGTTTCAACACATGGTCATGTTCAAAATATTGGAAAAAATCCCTCAAAACCATTTCTATCTATTTCAATCTTTTGAAATATTTTCAAAGTAAATATTCTCAATAAATCCGAGTAAAATTCTAGCAAGTCACACATGATAAATGTGGTGATCGTGCAAAGTATCATATCAATCAAAGTTGAATTGGTTCACCTATCAATCCCAAAACCCTTCTTGTCCGGGACCAAATTTGAGCAACTCTACATTGCTAAGTTTACCTAATCGATCTCAAACTTCAGAGGAGTGATCCAGCCCCCAAATAAGGATGCCACACCAACCTGTGCATTTGCGGGAGTTGATTTGATCACCTTGGTCCACACAAATCTCATTCTGTCCATTTCTAGGGTTTTTCATGTCTACATTGTCAACTTTGCTACAATGAGCTCAAATTTGGTGAATCATATTAATTTTTCTCATAATTTAATCCTGCTAAGTATCACTGCAAGTGGTGAGGTTTATCTTGCTCTAACTAGCATCAAACACCTTCTGGTGATTTGGTAAAACTGCTGCTTTCACCCCTTACACTATTTTCCTTCACTCCAAATTTTTACCACAAGCTCATAGAGTCACTCTTCACCTACAGTAGTAAGATCCAGCTCTGTTTCAACCGTGGAGTTAGATAAAAAAACCAAATTACCCCTCTGGTCCACCCTAGCAGAAGCTTTTTACCTCTCTCCCTTTGACCACAGTCTTCCCCCTCAACTCCAAAGCATCCGAGGAGCATCCACACATCCCCCGGACGCTAGAGGACAAGGTGATACGCGCCACAGCGCCAGCATGCCATGTCATGACAAAACTGCGCTCTAGATGCACTACAATGCGCACCCGCACGTTGGGAGGCTATCCCAACCAGCTTTGGACCCCTCTGGTTGTCCCCCATGGCCCCCTCGACGACAGAAGTCTTACGCCACGTCGTGCCCCTCCTTTCTCACATTCTCCGCCCCCTACAACTCGTGCCCCTGGTGTCTGATCCCTTGAGATGGCGCCCGCCACTGTGGCACGCCAGGAGCCAACTCCCGCTCCTTCTCGACCTTGTTCGAACCCCACACCGCATCCACGAAGACCGCAGATGCGTTCCTAAGTCCTCTCTCCTTCCCTTGCCATCGCCACGGTCTCGCCGGCAAATGAACTTTTGATGAACCATTCCGCCTCTATATAACACAACCTCAAGCCTACCTCTCCCTCCCTTTGACCTGCTGCTACACCTAGTCGCACCCCGAGCCACCCAATCATCACTAGGAGCCCCCAAGCTCGAGATCGAGCACCGGATCCACCGCATCGGGATTCCGGCAATCCCCGGGTACAAGGCCGCTCTGGCTCTCATTTCTTTTCCAAAGAAACCGCAGCAACTTCCTCATGCTTTCCCTTATCTCCACTGTCCTTTAGCTGCAGGATTCGGCCCCGACGACCACCCTCCCAAAACGCCTCCGCCGTGGGACCTCGTCGTTGGCGACTCCTTGCACCCCGCTCCTCTCTCCATCACCAGTCGAACGGCGGCTCGTCCGTGGACCTATTTCCACCCCTAGATGCACTCGTTGTGCCCTCTGTTTTGGCTGGTGAGCTCACTGCCCTCATTGTCTCGAGGTTGAATATGAAACGTGGGGGATAACTGTCATCCTCACCTCTGTCGCGCCTTCCCTCTGTGCCATCGGAGGCTGGGCCCCGCCTATCGGGTTTAAACCCCAGTGGGTGCGCGCGCCTGGTCCGCCTAGGCTGGTTCGCTGGCTGGGCCGACTTGGGCAGCAACTTCTAGCCTGGGAAGCGTGGCATTTTTCTTTTTCCTTTTAATTATGTTTTGTAAAAATTCCACAAGATTGAATATTTATCCAAATTCAAATATTCCTCCACCACAAATCTTGTAATATTATCTAGTATTTTAGGGTACCACTTGTGCAATTTTTACAAAAGGTTGCATGCGTTGTATTATTTTAAAACCATGTGTTTAGGAATTTTAATATTTTGTAAAATAGTTTCTGCAACTTTTTGCAGTCCAAATAGAAACCCAATAATTTTTACAGAACTTATACTCACCGTAGTATTTTACAAAAATGGTGTGACATTTTTCTGAGCTGGATATTTTCCCTGTTTTTGGTTGAGTGCTTATTTTTTTTGCCCATTTATATTACGGCGATGGATTGAATTGCTGATGAGGGGCTTGGACCAGAAGACCTTGAAGACCTAGGAGACTTTATTGAGCAAGGCAAGCAACCCTTTGACCATGTCTAAGAAACTACTTTTATGCATGTCAAATAGCACTCCATTCCGATGAATAGAATCATGTCGAATCGGTGACCACCTTGATGGGTTGTTTCTGGTAACTCCTCGTTGATACTTTCACTTGGGCATGACCCAACCTTCCTATGAGGGTTGTGCGGGTGGGAAATAGTTATGTTGCTCGTAGTGCTACGCGTGGGATTGGTACATGCATGGAGACGGAAAGAGGAGGTGATTTCAAATGTTCTGCGAAAACCCCGTTGGGTGCCACTAATGCCCGAGGGTGATGTGTTGAGATAGGTAACCACTTGATGAGGGAGTGGTATACCGAGGCCAGTTGTGTGAGTGGATTCTAAAAAAACGAACTTGATTTAAGATTTGCTGACCGTCCCATCCTGACATGTACGACCACCATACCCCTTATGGGACGTTGCTTTGCTGATTACTTTGGTCGGTGCTAGTAGAGAGCCCGCATTACTAGTGGCGGGAGTGACATGGTCACTCTTGAGACGGGGTCGTGTTAGGACAAGGGCGACCACAGGCTGTTTTTACAGACACCAAGCACACCGTTGCGTGCCCTCGTGGATGATATGTGTGATGTACATCACGAGGGTCTATCACGAACGAGTGGACTCTTTGCTAGTATCGTCGCCCGAATCTTGTGGGTAAAGTGTGCAAACTCTGTAGAGTGTAAAACTATTCGAATAGCCATGTCCACGATCAAGGACAGTTGGGTGCTGCTCTTAAATTTCGTCTAGGAGTTTTCTCTTAAACCAAGTGTGTGTGTGTGGGGGGGGGGTGGCAATACGAATAATGAGCTAAGTCATATGACTTGACATGATGGGTGGACATGGGTTGTCCAACCCTCAGTTGATATTGATATTTGTAACCTGTTCACTTGGTGACCATTTACCTTATGATGTATGCCGCACGAGAAGTTGATCATGTTATTGCACTAGGGAAAAATCTGCTTTCCGCAAAATAGCATACTAGTGTTATGTCATACTTCATTATTGCCTTGTTCCATATCATGGGTTGATTGCAAGTACATTGGAAGTACTCATTGGCTTACCACTAGTTATTTAATTGACCAGACATGGAAGAACAGGAGTTTGGACAAGAGTTCGTTGGTGACGAACATTTGAACTAGGACGCTTCCGAGTCAGAATGCATGTAGGTTAAGGCAGATGGCATGGGTTCACGCTTTCGATCAAGTTATCCGGTGTTAGTTGTGTTTTGTATGTCGGCATTCAACGCCCTGCCTATGTAATAACTTGTCCTTATTGGTCCTTAATTGTATCATACGGTATGTATGGATGTAAGACTCTTGTTATTCAGCTTCTGTGTGTTCATTGAGTATTGATCTTTGGGATCACTCTACACGTGCATTCGTTGATCGCGACGTCGGAGTCCCCACATCAAGCCTTCAACTAGACGTTATGTCGCTTCTCCCAAGCGTCAAACCATGGGTACCGAACTAGAAAAATTGCTCGAATCCAGACTCATTCGCGACATCGAGCACCCCATGTGGTTGGAAAATTTGGTCATGGTCCCAAAGAAGGACAAATCTTGACAGTTATGCGTCGGTTTCAAAGATCTCAATAAATCCTTCCCTAAGAATCCATTCCCTTTACCTCGCATAGACCAAATCATTGATGCCACTGCTCGACATGACTCACTATGTTTCCTTGATGCCTACTCCGGATAACATCAAATAAAGATGAAGGAATCTGGTTAGGGTGCAATTGCTTTCATCACTCCCTACGGGCCATTCTGCTTCAACATAATGCCCTTCGGGTTAAAAAATGCAGGTGCCACATATCAATGCATGATTAAGACATGCCTAGAAAAATAAACCGACAATATTGTCGAGGCATACATGTATGGCGTGGTCATCAAGACCAAACACGTCACTCGGCTGGTGGACTACCTCCGACAAACCTTTGAAAATCTCTGGAAGTATGACATATGACTCAATCCGGAGAAGTGTGTCTTCGGCGTTCCCATAGGTAGACTCCTCGATTTCATCGTCTCCCATAGAGGAATAGAGGCCCGAGAAAAAATCCGAGCTCTATCCTAGCTGTCAATCCCGACGGATTTAAAGCACGTACAAAAACTGGCGGACTATGTGGTGGCTTTAAGCCGTTTCATTTCCCGCCACAGCGAAAAGGCACTACGGCTCTATCGACTGCTCAAGCAAACCAAAAACTTTGAGTGGACCGAAGAAGCAACAGTAGTCCTGGAGGAAGTTAAAACATTGCCTTCCAGCAACCCAATACCGACAGCACCTACAACAGGAGAACCAATTCTATTGTACATATGGGTCACTAATGAAGTTGTTAGTGTGGTACTCATGGTCGAACAAGAGGCGGCGGGCCACAAACTACGAATATAGGAACCAGTCTACTATGTGTCGGAAGTCCTCGCCCCGTGCAAAACTCGCTATCCTTACTACCAGAAGATAGCCTACACAGTCTTTATGGCATATCACAAGCTCCGACACTACTTTCAAGAGTGTTCGTTAATGGTAGCATCTGATGTACCTTTGAATGATATAATCAATAACAAGGATGCCACGAGTCGCATAGCTAAATAGGCCATAGAGCTCTTACCTTTTGAAATCACGTATAAGCCACACCAAGCGATTAAATCTCATGTGTTGGCTCACTTTCTAGCCGAATGGACGGAAGCCGAACTCCCTAAAGAGTATAGTACATATTCCCATTGGACGATGTACTTTGATGGCTCCAAGACGCTTGCTGGCCTATGGGATGGTGTCATAGTTACGTACCCCAGCGGCGATAATATTTGGCACGTGTTACAAATCATGTATACTGATTCTAATAACATGGCTGAATATGAAGCTTTGCTACATGGTTTATGGATGATTTCGAAGGTCGTACAAAGGCTGAAGGTACTTGGGGATTCGAACCTTGCTATCTCTCAAATCAATGGCGAATTTGACACCAAAAATCCGAAGATGGCAGCGTATAGGAACGCCATCCTCAAAATATCAACTCGTTCAAAGTCCTCGAATTCCACCATGTCTCTAGAGACAATAATCAGGCTGTCGATGTCCTCGCTCGTATGGGCGCCAAGTGCGATCCCGTCCCTAAAAATACCTTCTTGGAATGAATTTTCAAGCCTTCTGTGGTATGAAAGGACAAAAACAAAGACATTGGAGCCACTTGAAGGGAATAAGTTACTCACCCTATAGTTGAGCCATATGAACAAATCATCGGCGACTCTGAACTTGAGGAAAACTCTCGGCTTACAAAATTGTGGGTGTGCCATGGACTGAACCCTTCCTAGATTATCTTCTTCGCGAGGAACTCCATGATGACCAAACCTAAGCGAGACGGATAGTTCGACGATCCAAGTCTTATAAGGTTCATGAAAGGGAACTTTATAGAAAAAGCACTAACGGAGTCCTCAAGCAATGCATATACGAAGAAGAAGGTAAACAACTTCTAGATGGAATACACAGGTATGGGAGGTCACCACGAAGTGGCTAATGCTCTAGTAAGAAAGGCATTGGAAGCTAGCTTATTTTGGCCAACTAATCGAGCAGACGCTCATACGCTTGTCCAGCATTGCGTTGGATGTAAACTTTTCGTAAATCAAAGCCACATGACTGCAAAAACTCTTCAGACAATACCGATCACCTGGTCGTTCGTGGTCTGGGGGCTCGACATGGTTGGACCTCTAAATGGGGGATCCAAGAACAAGAAATAGTTGCTGGTTATGGTCGATAAGTTCACTAAGTGGATTGAAGCTAAACGAGTGACGTGTGCCAAGTCCGGGCCGGTCATCGATTTTATATTAGATGTCAGTCGCCGTTATGGCATCCCTCATAGTATAATAACGGACGACGGATGCCTCCGGGAACATAAGGACTGGTGCGCGAAGTTGGGCATTCAGCTCGACTATGCCTCCGAATATCACCCGCAAACAAATGAACAGGTCAAATGGGCTAATGGTCTCATCATGAGTGGACTTAAGCCACATTTAATTTGATCTTTGAAAGAATATGATTGTAATTTGGTAGAGGAGCTCGACACCATATTGTGGGGATTACGCACCACTCCAAGCAGATCAATGGGGTACACGCCATTCTTCATGGTCTACAGGGCGGAAGCAGTCCTCCCCTTTGATATCATCCAAGATGCACCTAGAGTGCGCATGTACGACGACTAAGAAGTGGAGTTGGATCAACATGATGACTTGGACGCACTAGAAGCAGAGTGTGATATAGCTCTCGCACATTCCACCTTCTATAAACAACAGGCTCGATGCTATCAGAGCAGGGATGTTTGGGCTAAGACTTACAACATGTGAGAGCTTGTGTTGCGTCTCCCTGAGAAGAAAAAGAATGCACTTGCGGTCAAAATGGAAGGGCCCTTTCATCATCGACAGCATACTTATAGGAGGGGTGTATCGTGTCTGCAACGCGTGAGATAATCGTCTTGAACAAAACCCATGGAACGCAGCTCGTCTTCGGCATTTCTACAACTAAACTGGTGTGGTCATGTTGATTTATTCCCGTGTCATCTTTTCAGTTTTTCTATATCCGTTTTCCTCTTTCAAGTGGATTAAAATATCCCAGGTTGTGTTCAGATAAATTGAACTGTGTCCATGAACATGTATTTTCCGCACACACCTGGGGGCTTTCTAAAGCTGACAATAGTACATTTGTGCATCTCTTTCATGATACGTCTATTCTTTGTATATTTAAGCCTCTATATGCACTAAATTTGACTTACGATTTTGCCAAGCTCGGTTATGTGGCTCCTGTGTTTATCCTCTATATTCCCGATTATTTTGGTAGAGGATAAAGGGTTCACCTTTGCGATTGTTACGACCAAGTAATCAGGATACATACCTCAGACGGGTGAAGCCAAAATCTAGGGTTCTTAATGAAAAATTGTTCTCGCACAAGGAAGGTGACAATAATTAGGTGGTCATCACCAAGGGTTAAATTTCCCACGCATACACTTCATCCGCATACTGCAAATATTCCAAAACTCAAAGAAAGGAACACATAAAGGAACTATTTTCTTGGGAAGATGTTTCTTACTAAATAAAAGTAGTATAACATAACTCCATGATAATTGTGTGTCTGTTAGCACCGTATGGCCAGATTGCGTGGTTCGTCAAACTGTTTACCTATTTCATAGGACGGAACACTTCCTAATTTATATCAAGGGAGGCAGAAGCGGATGGTCGGTTAAGATAGTATTAACGCATCGGGCGGAGAAAAAAGTGAGATAAATACTTAATTACATAAAATCACACATTTGGCTGCTTGTCTAGGTTATCTATTATTACATCCAGGAAACAATCTTGTTGTAATAAGCGTGCAGCGAGCATCACTTGATCATAAACTAAGTGAAGAGGCACCGGTTGACCATCGGGCCTTATCGGCTGGACTCGTGTCAGTTCTTCAGGATCAAGCTTAGTAAACATCGTCCTCACCATTTCCCATCCCTCTCGAGCACCTTCCTGGCAGGCCGATGTATTCCATAATTCAAATCGGCGTCGAGCTCCTTTAAAGCACTCAACCAGTTCGGCCATCCTTTCCGGAGGCTTCTCAACCAACCATAATGCATTCACCATGCTCTTCATCGCCTTTCACCCACTTTAATAAGCTAGGACAATTCTATTAGAAGGTCACCACGAAATGAACTGGTTTCTTCTTCGGGTCGCCTAGTTAGGAGTGCTATAAAGTGGAGTGGGATATGTGTCAATTTCAGAACACATATTCGTATATTTACGAGTTCGACATATTACTTACCGAACATTCCACTCGTCAATCTCTTGTTCTCTTCGCTGGCGTGTGCTGGCTGAGTATTTAAATTCTCAATTTGACTGATAAGTTCTTGTTTTTCTTCCTTCAGCTTTTTATTTTCATCAACGCTTCGGAATAATGAGTTACAGTTGGCCCCATTCTGATATTCGGTGTATCTTTGTGATTTTCTGGCCTCTTCCAGATCTTTTGCAGTTGATCTATAGATTCAGCTGCTACAAACACACTTTCGTTTAAGAAGGACAATAGGGCAACTATGTACATGAGTTAAAAAATCTCACCATGTGCTTCTCTTGTGAAACTCTTCACTTGTTCTAGTTCGGCCTTCGCTGCCTTGAGTTGTGTTTGGTATGTCCCAATCTCCTAGGACAACTCCTTATTCTTGTCCCTCACAGCCTAGAAAACATGTTCAATTGTGGTTAGACCCTTAGATTGGTCATACTGCTCAATCGAGGATCGGGGGATAGTGGTTGACGATTTGTTCACAATGACAAAAATTGGAATACATACCTTAAGTCTTGTTGACATATGGTTGGCGACTCCCTAAAGTCCTGCTCGGGTGGCTTCGAGGTGCACATCTACTAAACTCAAGGCATTAAACTCATGTTCGTAAAATTCAGGATGCCGCAGTGATTCTTTCCGATGACGGTGGTTCATTACGCTTTCAACTTTGGAGTTGGTAACCGAAACCTCATCGTGATCCTCACGGGGTTGATCAGCATGAGGGACCTCTACATTATCCCCCGCCGCTAATAGTGGAGGTCGTGTTCGACTCCTATAAAATATGACTGTTGGAAATATGCCCTAGAGGGAATAATAAAATACTTATTATTATATTTCATTTTTCAACATAATCGTTTATTATCCATGCTATAATTGTATTGAATGAAAACATAAATGCATGTGTGGATATATAGACAAAACTATGTCCCTAGTAAGCCTCTAGGTGACTAGCCAGTTGATCAAGGATGGTTAATGTTTTCTCACCATATACAAGTGTTGTCAGTTGATGACTGGATCACATCATTGGGAGAATGATGTGATGGACAAGACCCAAACTATAAACGTAGCATGTGATCGTGTCATGTTATTGCTATTGTTTTCTGCGTGTCAAGTATTCATTCCAATGACCATGAGATCATGTAACTCACTGACACCGGAGGAATGCCTTGTGTGTATGAAACGTTGCAACGTTATTGGGTGACTATAAAGGTGCTCTACAGGTATCTTCGAAGGTGTGTGTTGAGTTAGCATGGATCAAGACTGGGATTTTTCACTCCGTGTGACGGAGAGGTATCTCGGGGCCCACTCATGTAATACAACATCACATATAAGCCTTGCAAGCAATGTGGCTAAAGTGTTAGTCACAGGATCTTGTATTACGGAACGAGTAAAGAGACTTGCCAGTAACGAGATTGAAATAGGTATAGGGATACCGACGATCAAATCTCGGGCAAGTAACATACTGAAGGACAAAGGGAATGGTATACGGGATTATATGAATCCTTGGCATAGAGGTTCAACCGATAAGATCTTCGTCGAATATGTAGGATCCAATAGGGACATCCAGGTCCCGCTATTGGATATTGACTGGGGAGTGTCTCAGGTCATGTCTGCATAGTTCTCGAACCCGCACGGTCTTCACACTTAAGGTTCGGTGACGTTTTGGTATAGTTGAGTTATAGGTGCTGGTGACCAAAGTTTTGTTCAGAATCCCGGATGAGATCACGGACGTCACGAGGGTTTCCGGAATGGTCCGAAAACGAAGATTGATATGTAGGATTGTTTCATTTGGCTTCCTAAAAGATTTCGGGCATTGCCGGCAGTGTACCGGGAGTGACGAATGGGTTCTGGGTTTTTACCGGAAGGGGCCACCCACCCGGGAGAGAACCTAGTAGGCCCATGGGTGGCGCACCAGCCCTTGGTAGGTTGGTGAGGCAAGCCCAATAGGCCTATTTCGGCCAAGAGAAAAATCAAAGGAGAAAGAAAAAAAAGGAGGAGGTGGGAAGGAAGGAAGGGACTCCTCCTTCCAAACCGAATTGGAGTAGGAGTGCCTCCTCCTCCTCTCGGCCGACGCCCTAGAGGCTCCCTTGAGCCTCAAGGCTAGCCCCTCCCCTCCTCCTATATATACTAGAGGTTTTAGGGTTTTTGAGACACAACTTTGCCACGTGCAACCCTAAATCTCTACTTCGTAGTTCTTCCTCTATATCGGATTTATGCGGAGCTCGGTTGGAGCCCTGCAGGAATAAGATCATGACCATCACCGGCGCACCGTCACGCTACCGGAGAACTCATCTACTGTTGGGGAACGTTGCATGGGAAACAAAAAATTTCCTACGCGCACGAAGACCTATCATGGTAATGTCCATCTACGAGAGGGGATGTTCGATCTACGTACCCATGTAGACCGCACAGCAGAAGTGTTAGTGAACGCGGTTGATGTAGTGGAACGTCCTCACGTCCCTCGATCCTCCCCGCGAACCGTCCCGCGATCAGTCCCACGATCTAGTGCCGAACGGACGGCACCTCCGCGTTCAGCACACGTACAGCTCGACGATGATCTCGGCCTTCTTGATCCAGCAAGAGAGACGGAGAGGTCGATGAGTTCTCCGGTAGCGTGACGGCGCTCCGGAGGTTGGTGGTGATCTTATCTTAGCAGGGCTCCGCCCGAGCTCCGCAGAAACGCGATCTAGAGGTGAAACCGTGGAGATATGTGGTCGGGCTGCCGTGGCAAAGTTGTCTCAAATCAGCCCTAAGACCTCCGTATATATAGGGGGAAGAGGGGGAGCATTGCCTTGGGGTCCAAGGACCCCCAAGGAGTTCAGCCGAGCCAAGGGGGGCAACCCTCCCCTTCCAAACCGAGTCCAACTAGGTTTGGAAGGAGTCCTTCCCCCTTTTCCCACCTCCTCTTTTTTTTTCTTTTCTCTTTTTTTTTCTTCCTATGGCACCTAGGGCCTTCTTGGTCTGTCCCAGCAGCCCACTAAGGGCTGGTGCGCCACCCCCAAGGCCTATGGGCTTCCCCGGGGTGGGTTGCCCCCCCCCCCCCCCGGTGAACACCCGGAACCCATTCGTCATTCCCGGTACATTCCCGGTAACTCCGACAACCTTCCGGTAATCAAATGAGGTCATCCTATATATCAATCTTCGTTTCCGGACCATTCCGGAAACCCTCGTGACGTCCGTGATCTCATCCGGGACTCCGAACAACATTCGGTAACCAACCATATAACTCAAATACGCATAAAACAACATCGAACCTTAAGTGTGCAGACCCTGCAGGTTTGAGAACTATGTAGACATGACCCGAGAGACTCCTCGGTCAATATCCAATAGCGGGACCTGGATGCCCATATTGGATCCTACATATTCTACGAAGATCTTATCGTTTGAACCTCAGTGCCAAGGATTCATATAATCATGTATGTCATTCCCTTTGTCCTTCGGTATGTTACTTGCCCGAGATTCGATCGTCAGTATCTGCATACCTATTTCAATCTCGTTTAACGGGAAGTCTCTTTACTCGTTCTGTAATACAAGATCCCGTAACTTACACTAAGTCACATTGCTTGCAAGGCTTGTGTGTGATGTTGGATTACCGAGTGGGCCCCGAGATACCTCTCCGTCACACGGAGTGACAAATCCCAGTCTAGATCCATACTAACTCAACGAACACCTTCGGAGATACGTGTAGAGCATCTTTATAGTCACCCAGTTATGTTGCGACGTTTGATACACACAAAGTATTCCTCCGGTGTCAGTGAGTTATATGATCTCATGGTCATAGGAACAAATACTTGACACGCAGAAAACAGTAGCAACAAAATGACACGATCAACATGCTACGTCTATTAGTTTGGGTCTAGTCCATCACATGATTCTCCTAATGATGTGATCTCGTTATCAAGTAACAACACTTGCCTATGGCCAGGAAACCTTGGCCATCGTTGATCAACGAGCTAGTCAACTAGAGGCTTACTAGGGACAGTGTTTTGTCTATGTATCCACACAAGTATTGTGTTTCCAATCAATACAATTATAGCATGGATAATAAAGATTATCATGAACAAAGAAATATAATAATAACTAATTTATTATTGCCTCTAGGGCATATTTCCAAAATCTAATTCCCCGTCTCTCTTGATGGATCAATAAGGCGGAGATCGTCATCGAGCTGTACGTGTGCTGAACACGGAGGTGTCGTCCGTTCGGTGCTAGATCAGGACGGATCATGGGACGACGGTGATTTGAATCACGAAGCTGTTCCACTGCATCAACCGCGTTTCTTAACGCTTTCCTCTTAGCGATCTACAAGGGTATGTGGATTCGATCTCCCTCTTGTAGATGAACATCACCATGATAGGTCTTCGTGTGCGTAGGAAATTTTTTGTTTCCCATGCAACGTTCCCCAACAATGACGACATGCATAAATACTTGTCGTTGATTGGAAAATCAATGCTTGTAGTGAATTTTTACCTCTTGGAAGGAGGAGGAATCGAAGTAGGCCATGTGGATGTTCCACGCTTAGAGGATCTGCTGTTGTTTGGCACGGGTTCGACAGACTCTATGTTAAAAGGCATCCCACGCGTGGAGCGACGACCAATTGTGATAGGGGTTGCTGTTGTAGTAGGCGGGCATCCTTTTTGGAAAGAAGTTTTCGTCTTTCCCTTGGTCGAGGGTGATACGTCTCCAACGTATCTATAATTTTTTATTGTTCCATGCTATTATATTTATCAACTTGCGATGTCTTAGATGTATTTATATGCCATTTTATATCATTTTTGGGACTAACCTATTAACTCAGTGCCTAGTGCCAGTTTCTGTTTTTTCCGTGTTTTTGACCTCTTTCAGAAAAGAATATTAAACGGAGTCCAAACGGAATAAAACCTGTGGGATTATTTTTTCCATAACAGAAGATACTCAGAAGACTTGAGAACCAAGGCAGGAGGTCTCGTGGGAGGTAACGAGCCCCCTAGGCCCGCCCCAGGGGGGCGCCTAGCAGGCTCGTGGGCCCCTCTTGCCTCCTTTGCCCTACCTCTTTCACCTATAAATTCCCTAAAATCCCGAAACAAATAGAGAGAGCCACGAAAATACTTTTCCGCCGCCGCAAGCTTCTGTCTCCGCGAGATCCCATCTGGGGACCGTTCTGGTGCCCTGCCGGTGGGGGATTCGGACGCGGAGGGCTTCTTCATCAACACCATTGCCTCTCCGATGATGCGTGAGTAGTTCACCACAGACCTTCGGGTCCATAGTTAGTATCTAGATGGCTTCTTCTCTCTCTTGGATCTTCAATACAAAGTTCTCCATGATCTTCGTGGAGATCTATCCGATGTAACTTCCTTTTGCGGTGTGTTTGTCGAGATCCAATGGATTGTGGATTTATGATCAGATTATCTATGAATATTATTTGAGTCTCCTCTGATTTCTTATATGCATGATTTCGTATCCTTGTAATTCTCTTCGAGTTATGGGTTTCGTTTGGCCAACCTGATCTATAATTCTTGCAATGGGAGAAGTGCTTGGTTTTGGGTTCATACCGTGCGGTGTCCTCACCTAGTGACAGAAGGGGTAGTGTTGTTGCCATCAAGGGTAAAAAGATGGGGTTTATATCATATTGCATGAATTTATCCCTCTACATCATGTCATCTTGCTTAAGGCGTTACTGTGTTTGTTATGAACTTAATACACTAGATGCATGCTGGATAGCAGTCGATGTGTGGACTAATAGTAGCAGATGCAGAAAGTATCGGTCTACTTGTCTCAGACGTGATGCCTATATGTATGATCATTGCCTTAGATATCGTCATGATTTTGCGCGATTCTATCAATTGCTCGACAGTAATTCGTTCACCCACCGTAATACTTGCTATCATGAGAGAAGCCTCTAGTGAACACTATGGCCCCCGGGTCTATTTTACACATTATATATTCAGATCTACATACAAAAATACCTTGCTGCACTTTTATTTATATTTACCTTTTATCACTATCAGATCTCACCTTGCAAGTAATCGTGAAGGGATTGACAGCCCCTTTATCGCGTTGGGTGCAGGTTTGTTTGTTTTTGCGCAGGTTCATTGGTGCCTCATCTTGATACTCCTAATGGATTGATACCTTGGTTCTCAAACTAAGGGAAATAATTATCTCTACTTTTCTGCATCACCCTTTCCTCTTCAAGGGAAAAAGCAACGCAAGCTCAAGTAGTAGCATAGGGCGGAGGTATCTTAGGATAATCAGCTATGAGGGTAACCTCAGAGTCATTAATGCTCATTTGAAAAAAACGTCCTCCAAGATATTTGACGTATCCGGATCATCATGGAATCCCGGGTTGTCGTCCTTGGCATAGTTTTCTGGCTCGGGAGGAGGGTAGCTGATTTTCTCTACCACGCGCCTCCATTCCCGTTTAAGCAGAGTTTCAGGGATTCGGTCACCCAAATATCGATGTAAATAAAAAATCTGAATTAGGGGGAATTGAGATATATTAACCCATTCAATGGGGTTATGATTTGAATAGCTTTCCTTGGTGTTCGAGGTGATAAAATCCTCATTTTCTCCTTTATAAAGTTCGACTAATACGGCAGCCAGTGTCGCTGGACTAGCTGGACCCTCCGGCTTGTATCAAGTGGCATCGCTTGAACCATTGTATGCCCATAGAGGATGGGGCCTTTGTTGAAGATGTTGAACACGTCGATTTATGCATGTGTCCATTACAGCAATCATGGTGAGCTAGAAATGTGTCAACAATTTTACCTTGGAAACCAATTGTTTCACCTACGAATTGTCTTCTTGGTAAGAACTCCTCGGGCGCTAGTTGAAGAGCTTCTTAAGTGGAGCTGGTGAGAATTCGGGCAGACCCCTTCAGACGGGGTCGAATAGCTGACGCCTTTGATATAGGACCATTCTAACATCCACTCTTCGGAAGATGTCCTCGGGGTCCCTACCAGATACCCAGTTCCCACTATATGCCATACTTCGGCTCCGCCCACTTTGCAAATAGTCCCTCTCTCGGTTCAGGGGACAAGGTAGAAAAATTTCCTCCACACATCAAAATGGGACTCACAACCTAGGAAAATCTCGCACAGAGCGACAAATCTCGAGATGTGGAGGATGGACTCGGGGGTAAGGTGATGAAGAGGGATGGATAGAGAAGTGATACATCCATTTTGCATCATGCTTTTATATCATTATTTATTGCATTATGGGCTATTATTACACATTACGGTACAATACTTATGTCTTTTCTCTCTTATTTTACAAGATTTACATGAAGAGGGAGAATGACGGCACATGGAATTCTGGACTGGAAAAGGAGCAAATCTGAGAGCCCAATTTTGCAGAACTCCAAAGTACTGAAATGTTACGGAGAATTGTTTTGGAATATATAAAAAATAATGGGTGAAGAAGTACCGGAGGGGACCCACCAGGAAGCCACAATCCCAGGGGCGCGACCTACCCCCTGGCCGCGCCATGTAGGCTTGTGCCCCCCTGGCAGGCCTCCGTCACCCATCTTCTCCTATATGGAGGGTTTTGACCTGGCAAAAAATCACATCAGAACTTTCGGGACGCGACACTGTCGTCTCAAGGTGGAACATCAACAGAACCAATCTAGAGCTCCGGCGGAGCGATTCCGCCGGGGAAACTTCCCTCCCAATGGGGGAAATCGAAGCCATCATCATCACCAACGATCCTCTCATCGAGAGGGGGTCAATCTCCATCAACATCTTCATCAGCACCATCTCCTCTCCAAACCCTAGTTCATCTCTTGTATCCGATCTTTGACTAAAAACTTCAGATTGGTACCTTGGGTCGCTAGTAGTGTTGATTACTCCTTGTAGTTGATGCTAGTTTGTTTATTTGGTGGAAGATCATAAGTTCATATCCTTAATGCTTATTAATACTCCTCTTATGATGAATATGAATATGTTTTGTGAGTAGTTACGTTTGTTCCTGGAAACATGTCATAAGTCTTGTTATAAGTAACCATGTGAATTTGGTATTCGTTCGATATTTTGATAAGTTATATGTTGTCTCTCCTCTAGTGGTGTCATGTGAATGTCGACTACATGACACTTCACCATTGTTTGGGCTTAGAGGAAGGCATTGGTAAGTAAAAAGTAGATGATGGGTTGCTAGAGTGGTAGAAGCTTAAACCCTAGTTTATGTGTTGGTTCATAAGGGGCTGATTTGGATCCATATATTTAATGCTATGGTTAGATATATCTTAATTCCTATTTCATAGTTGCGGATGCTTGTGAAAGAGGTTAATCGTAAGTAGGAGGTTTGTGCAAGTAAGGGCAGCACCCAAGCACCGGTCCACCCACATATCAAATTATCAAAGTAACCAACGCGGATCATATGAGCATGATGAAAGCTAGCTTGACATAAATTCCCATGTGTCCTCGGGAGCGTTTTTCTTTATATAAGAGTTTGTCCAGGCTTGTCCTTTGCTACAAAAAGGATTGGGAGACCTTTCTTCACCTTAGTTACTATTTTTACTTGTTACTAGTTACAAATTACCTTATCACAAAACTATTTGTTATTGATAATTTCAGTGCTTGCAGAGAATACCTTACTGAAAACCGTTTGTCATTTCCTTCTGCTCCTCGTTGGGTTCGCCACACTTACTTATCAAAATTACTACAATAGATCCCCTACACTTGTGGGTCATCAAGACTCTTTTCTGGCGCTGTTGCCGGGGAGTGAAGCACCTTTGGTAAGTGGAACTTAGTAAGGAAACAATTATATACTGTGCTGAAATTTACTGTCATTTGTCACTATGGAAAATAATCCTTTGAGGAGATTTTTGGAGGTATCTTCACCCCGATCAGAAGCATAAAGATATGCTCCTCAACCTGGTGCACCTACTGAAAACATTTATTATGAAATTCCTTCGAGTATGATAGAAAAACTGCTAGCTAATCCTTATGAAGGAGATGGAAGACTATATCCTGATTTGCACCTAATCTATGTGGATGAAGTTTGTGGATTATTTAAGCTTGCAGGTCTTCTCGAGGATGATGTGAATCAGAAGGTCTTTCCTTTATCTTTGAAGGAAAAGGTGTTGACATGGTATATGTTATGTGATGATATTGGATCATGGAACTACAACCAATTGAAATTGGAATTTCAAGAGATGTTTTATCCTATGCATCTGGTTCATTGTGATCGGAATTATATCTATAATTTTTGGCCTCGTGAAGGAGAAAGAATCGCTCAATCTTTGGGGAAGCTTAAGTCAATGTTATATTCATGCCCCAATCATGAGCTCCCGTGAGAAATTATCATTCAGAATTTTTATGCTCGTCTCTCTCATAATGATCAATCCATGCTCGACACTTCTTGTGCTGGTTCCTTTACGAAGAAAGATATTGAAATCAAATGGGATTTATTGGAAAGAATTAAACACAACTCTGATGATTGGGAACTCGACGAAGGTAATGAGTGAGGTATAAGCCTTAAGTTTGATTGTGTTAAATCCTTTATAGACACCGACGCTTTTCGTGATTTTAGCATTAAATATGGACTTGACTCTGAGGTAGTAGCTTCATTTTGGGAATCTTTTGCTACTCAGTTAATCTCCCCAAGGTGAAGTGGTTTAAATATCATCCTCCCATTGAAGTTGAAGTGGTGGAACCTATTAAAGTTGAAGAAGAAACAATTATTTATAATGCTGATGCTCTTATTCCTACTGCTTATATTGAGAAACCACCCTTTCCTGTTAGGATAAAGGAACATGCTAAAGCTTCAACTGTGGTTCGTAAGAGTTGTATTAGAACATCTATACCCCCTGAACAAATTAAAGTTGAACCTAATATTGCTATGGTTAAAGATCTCTTGGTTGATAATATTGATGGGCATGTCATTCATTTCTGTGATGAAGCTGCTAGAATTGCTAGACCTGATACTAAAGGTAAACATAGACCTATTGTTGGCGTGCATGTTGTTTCTGTTAAAATAGGAGATCATTGTTATCATGGCTTATGTGATGTGGGTTCTAGTGTGAGTGCAATTCCCTTTACCTTATACCAAGAAATTATGAATGATATTGCACCAGCCGAATTAGAGGAAATTGATATTACCATGAAGCTTGCTAATAGAGATACTATTTCACCAATTGGGATTGCTAGATATGTTGAAGTCTTGTGTGGGAAAATAAAGTATCCTACTGCTTTTCTTGTTCTTGGTTCCCCACAAGATGATTTTGGTCCCATTATATTCTGTAGACATTTCTTGAATACTTTTAATGCTAAGATCTATTGTAAAAAAGAAATGGTTACTGTAAGTATTGGGGATGCATCTCATGAGTTCAATTTCTCTAAATTTCGTAGACAACCCCATGACAAAGAATTGCCTACTAAAGATGAAATTATTGGTCTCGCTTCTATTGATGTGCCTCCTACCGATCCCTTAGAACAATATTTGCTAGACCATGAAAACAATATGTATATGAATGAAAGGAATGAAATAGATAGGATTTTCTTTAATCAATAGCCTATTCTGAAACACAACCTACTCATTGAAATACTCGGGGATCCTCCTCCACCCAAGGGTGATCCCATGTTTGAGCTTAAACAATTACCTGATACACTGAAATATGCTTATCTTGATGAAGAAGAGATGTATCTTGTTATTATTAGTGCTAACCTTTTAGAGCATGAAGAAAAGAGATGATTTAAAACTCTGAGGAAGCACCGTGCCGCTATTGGGTATACTCTTGATGATCTTAAGGGCATTAATCCCACTCTATGTAGCACAAAATCAATATGGAGCGTGATGCTAAACCAGTTGTTGATCACCAACGATGATTAAATCCTAAAATGAATGAAGTGGTAAGAAATGAAATACTAAAGCTTTTGGAGCCAGGTATAATTTATCCTATTGCTGATAGTAGATGGGTTAGTCTCGTTCATTGTGTCCCTAAGAAGGGAGGTATTACTATTGTTCCTAATGATAAAGAATTGTTACAGGATATAGAATGGTAATTGATTTCAGGAAATTAAATAAGGCTACTAGGAAAGATCATTACCTTATACCTTTTATTGATCAAATGCTAGAAATATTATCCAAACATACACATTTTTGCTTTCTAGATGGTTATTCTGGCTTCTCTCAAATACTTGTATCAAAAGAGGATCAAGAGATGACCACTTTTACATGCCCTTTCGGTACCTTTGCTTATAGACGTATGCCTTTTTGTTTATGCAATGCATCTGCTACTTTTCAAAGATGTATGATGGCTATATACTCTTAATTCTGTGAAAATATTGTTGGGGTTTTCATGGATGATATTTCCGTTTACGGAACTTCTTTTGATGATTGCTTGAGCAACCTTGATCGAGTTTTGCAGAGATGTGAAGAAACTAATCTTGTCTTGAATTGGGAGAAGTGATACTTTATGGTTAATGAAGGCATTGTCTTGGGACACAAAATCTCCGAAAGAGGTATTGAAGTTGATAAAGCTGAAGCTGATGCTATTGAAAAAATGTCGTGTTCAACAGATATTAAAGGTATAAGAAGTTTCCTTGGTCATGCTGGTTTCTATAGGAGATTTATTAAAGACTTCTCTAAAATTTCTAAGCCTCTCACTATATTTTGCAAAAGGATGTTCCATTCATTTTTGATGATGATTGTGTAGAAGCATTTCAAATTCTTAAGAAAGCCTTGATAACCGCACCTCTTGTTCAACCACCTGATTGGAACCTACCCTTTGAAATTATGTGTGATGCTAGTGATTATGTTGTTGGTGTTGTTCTAGGACAAAGAGTTGACAAGAAATTAAATGTTATCCATTATGCTTGTAAAACTCTAGACAATGCTCAAAGAAACTATGCTACCACTGAAAAGGAATTCTTAGCAGTTGTGTTCGCTTGCGATAAGTTTAGACCTTATATTTTTGATTCGCAAGTAACTGTTCACACTGATCACACTGCTATTAAGTACCTTATGGAAAAGAAAAATTCTAAGCCTAGACTTATTAGATGGGTTCTTCTGCTACAAGAATTTGATTTGCATATTACTGATAGAAAGGACACTAATAACCCCGTAGTAGATAACTTCTCTAGATTAGAAAATGTTCTTGATGAGACACTACCTATTGATGATAGCTTTTCTGATGAACAACTAGTTGTTATAAATGCTTCACACAATGCTCCTTGGTATGTTGATTATGCTAATTACATTGTTGCTAAATTTATACATCCTAGTTTCACATACCAACAAAAGAATAAGTTATTCTATGATTTAAGACATTACTTTTGGGACGACCACACCTTTATAAAGGAGTAGATGGTATTATAAGACATTGTGTACCTGACCATGAGCAGGGATAGATCCTATACAAATATCACTCCGAGGCCTACGGAGGACATCACGCTGGAGATAGAACTGCACATAAGGTACTACAATCTGGTTCTTATTGGCCTACTCTCTTCAAGGATGCTCATAAGTTTGTCTTGTCTTGTGATGAATGTCAAAGAATAGGTAATATTAGTAGACGTCAGGAAATGCCTATGAATTACTCTCTAGTTATTGAACCATTTGATGTTTGGGGTTTTGATTATATGGGACCTTTTCCAAAATACAACGGGTATACTCATATTATAGTTGATGTTGATTATGTTACTAAGTGGGTAGAAGCTATTCCAACTAGTAGTGCTGATCATAACACTTCTATTAAAATGCTGAAAGAAGTTATTTTCCCTAGATATTTAATGATTGATGGTGGTTCACATTCTATTCATGGTGCTTTCCGTAAATTGCTTGCTAGGTATGATGTTAATCATAGAGCTGCATCTCCCTATCATCCTCAATTTAGTGGGCAACTAGAACTGAGCAATAGAGAAATTAAGTTGATCTTGCAAAAGACCGTTAATAGATCTAGAAAGAATTGGTCTAAGAAACTTGACGATGCATTATTGGCTTATAGAACTGCTTACAAAAACGCTAAGGGTATGTCACCTTATAAAATGGTCTATGGTAAAGCATGTCACTTACCTCTAGAGCTAGAACATAAAAGCCCATTGGGCAATTAAAGAGCTTAATTATGATTTTAAACTTGCTCATGAAAAGAGGTTATTTGACATTACCTCACTTGATGAATGGAGAACCCAGGCCTATGAGAATGCCAAGTTGTTTAAAGAAAAGGTTAAGAGATGGCATGATAGAAGGATACAAAAGCGTGAATTCAATGTAGGTGATCATGTCCTGCTATACAACTCTCGTTCAATATTTTTGACAGGAAAACTTCTCTCTAAATGGGAAGGACCTTACATCATCGAGCAAGTGTATCGTTCCGGTGCTATCAATATCAACAACGCCAAAGGCACAAATTCGAAGGTGATAAATGGGAAAAGAATCAAACTTTATATGTCAGGTACTCCCATGAATGTTGAAACTAATATTATCAATACCATAACTCCAGAAGAGTACATTAGGGAGACCTATTAGCACGCCTCGGACCCCGAAAAGGAATAGGTATGTGCTACGATAAGAAAACCGACTCCAAAACATTTTCAATGGCAATTTTTACCAGTTTTCGAACATTTAAAAAATTAGGAAACTTAAAGCAGTCTGAAGTGTGCACGAGGAGGCGACAAGCCTGGGGGCGCAACCTAGCCCCCTGGTCGCGCCCTGCAGGCTTGTGTCCACCCCGTGCACTCTCCGGACTCCGTTTTCTTGTGGAAGACTCCTTCGGGTCGGCAAAAATTCATTATATAATATCCCAAAGAATTTGACCTCTGTATCTCAACAATATCTCCCGTTTTCGTTTTGAGTTGTTTCTCCAGCAGAGTAGAGTAAGATGTCATCCCAAGATTCCGATGGGGAGAGCTATGTATCACACTATCTTGCCAATCCCAAACTCTACGGGGATGTAAATCCTTATGGATTGTGCTCGGAGGAGGAACGGGAGACATGCAAGGATGCCGAAGAAAGCTCAGATGAAGAAGAGATTCCCTTGCCTCAGCCCGAAGATATGCATGTCGAGTTCAGGAAGTCGAGCCTCCCAAATACAAGGAGAAAACCCAAGGTGCTATTTATCCCTTCTCGTTTTCTGCAGGAGAGCAAGGGTGAATTATGTCAAAGGATATTGAGGCTCTAGGTGGAAGTAGACGATCTGATGGAACAAAATTTCATGCTTAAGTGGAAACTCGATAAGCTTTCAACCTCACCAGCAACTCCAACATCACCATCTCCGAAGGAAGACAACTGAACACATGGGTATGAGTACTCCCCTTGGCTTGTGCCAAGCTTGGGGGAGGTGACCCGGTATCATATCATTGATAACCCACAAGTATATGGGATCGCAACAGTTTTCGAGGGTAGAGTATTCAACCCAAATTTTTAGATTCGACACAAGGGGAGCCAAAGAATATCTGGACGTATTAGCTGCTGAGTTGTGAATTCAACCACACCTAGAGATTAATTATCCCTAGCAAAGTGATTAGTAGCACAGTAATATTATAGTTTTGATGATAGTAGAGTAGCAATAATAACGGTAACAGTGATAATAGTGATTTTGTAGCAGTAATGATAGCACTAGCAACAGTAGTAACTGAGCAAGTACAATATAAGGTAAATTCGTAGGCATTGGATCGGTGACTCGTTAGATGATATTCATCGTGAGACAGTTATAGCCTAGGGCAATACGGCGCTAGCTCTAGTTCATAAATATAATGTAGGCATGTATTCCGTAAATAGTCATACGTGCTTATGGAAAGAACTTCCATGACATATTTTGTCCTTCCCTCCCGTGGCAGCGGGATCCTATTGGAAACTAAGGGATATTAAGGCCTCCTTTTAATAGAGAACCGGAACAAAGCATTAACACACGGTGAATACATGAACTCCTCAAACTATGGTCATCATCGGGACTGGTCCCGACTATTTTCACTCCGGGGTTGCCGGATCATAACACGTAGTACGTGACTATAACTAGCAAGATCAGATCTAGAACATGGACATAATGGTGATAACATAAATGGTTCAGATCTGAAATCATGGCACCCGGGCCCAAAGTGACAAGCATTAAGCATGGTAAAGTCATAGCAACATCAATCTTAGAACATAGTGGATACTAGGGATCAGGCCCTAACAAAACTAACTCGACTACATGATGAATCTCATCCAACTCCTCACCGACCAGCGAGCCTGCGAAGTAATTACTCACTCCCGGTGGGGAGCATCATGGAATTGGTGATGGAGATGTGTTGGTGATGATGAAGAACGAAGATCCCCCTCTCCGGAGCCCCAAACAAACTCTAGATCTCGCCTCCCGGTGAAGAACAGGGGACAACGGTGGCTCCATCTCGTGAAACATGATAATTCTTTCTCCCCGATTTTTTCTAGAATAATGTTATTTTATATCGTCGGTTTCATTGTCATAGGGGCCACCAGGTGGGGGACAACCCACCGGGGCACGCCTGGGAGGGCAGGCGCGCCCTGGTGGGTTGTGCCCACCTAGGTGCCCCCCTCAGGTGGCTCTTGCCTCCGGAGATTCTCTTTATTGATATAAAAAATCCTCCCAACGTTTCGTTCCACTTCGAGAAGTTTTATTTCTGCACAAAAACAACACCATGGTAGTTCTGCAGAAAACAACGTCAGTCCGGGGTTAGTTTCATTCAAATCATGCAAATTAGAGTCCAAAATAAGAGGAAAAGCGTTAGGAAAAGTAAATATGTTGGAGACGTATCAACTCCCCCAAGCTTAAACCTTTGCTTGTCCTCAAGCAATTCAGTTGATAAACTCGAAGAGAAAAAGAAAAACTTTTACAAACTCTTTTTCTCTTGTTTCATAAATAAGCTTAAACAACACCCAGGTTTTCAGGAAAGATTATAACTAACCATGTCGACAATAACTCTTAAAAATTATATTAACTCATATCAATGACATAATCAACTAGAGAGCAATAATAAGATATCTCAAACAGCAACACGTTGTCAAAACAACCATGATACAATATGACAATAGTGGTATCTCGCTAGCCCTTTCCGAGACTGCAAAATATAAATGCGGAGCACCCCTAAAGTTAAATCAGTGACTAAACATTGTAATTCATGGTACAAAAGATCCAGTCATGATGCACCCAACATTAGCTACGCATAATGCATCAGCATGACAGCAGTGCTCTCAGGTTCTGGCACTTATTTTAGAAGGTGATGACACAACATACAAGTAAATAGAGAGTCCCTTCACAGAGGGAAGCAGTGATTTGTAGAGGTGCTAGAGCTCAAGATTTTAAAATAGAGGTAAATGAAATTTTGAGACATGCACCCTTCTCATGTACTTCACGACCATTAGTTAGCAATATCTCCCATGCTAAGCACGCTAGTGGCGGTTCCCAAGCAGAAAGGTAAAGATTATGACTCCATTGGGAGTTTTTGTTTGACTGTTTGAGAGATCAATTCTTTTTACAGTTTGGGACTGGGAATCCCTATTACCTCCCTTTTCTCGTGCGATGGCGAGTGAATAAACAGTCGACCTGAAATAACCCGCTTAGCATGGAAGATACCGACTACCTCCTGTCATTCCATGAACGATCCATGCACACAAAAAGGATATTCATTTGAAGTTTTTAGAGATGGCACATGCGAATTTACTTAGGATGACAGGGTAATACCGCATATAGGTAGGTATGGTGGACTCATCTGGAATAACTTGGGTTTCAGGTTTTTGATGTACAAACATAGTTCCCACTTAGTACAGGCGAAGGCTAGAAAATAGGTTGAGAAGCGACCAACTAGAGAGCAACAATAGTCATGAACATGCATTATGCATAAATAACATTTGATACTAGCATGAGTAGGATATGAACACCATGAACATAAATATCATAGAGGCTATGTTGGTTTTGTTTCAATTACATGCATGAACATGTGCCAAGTCAAGCCACTCGAACATTCAAAGGAGGATACCATATCATCATACTACATCACAATCATTTAAACGCAACGTTGATATCCAAGATAAGTCATTATTCACTCTTAGCTACTTATGCATGGCATGAGGAACTATAATCTCTAATTGGCATTGCAAACATGTTTGATCATAATAGGCTGAATCATGGATACTAGGTTAAACATATTTACAAAAAAAAGAACCGGTCGAGTTCATACCCGTTTCTCTCTGCCACGGCCAGTTCATCTAATATCGTCATTATTGCCTTTCACTTGCACGACCAAACAATTTGAAAATAATAGTAGTGCAAGAGTGCCATGGACTAAGCTGGAATATGCAAACATTTTATTCAAGAGGAGAAGACAAGGTAATATGGGCTCTTTATCAGATCAATAATGATGCAAATGGGAGCCACTCAATATTCTCATAGTGGTTTTCTCCTCGGTATGACTCAATAAAAAGAAAATAAATTCAGAGAAACACACTAAAATATTTTTGGATTTTTTGGTTTTTCGCAAACGAGCAAATGAGAAGAGAAAAGCAAAAACAAGAAAACCTATTTACACGGGAAAGATCCCAACAAGTAAAAGAAGAACAAGGAAATCTTTTTGGTTTTTTCAGTGCTACAACAATTTAAACTAGGAAGAAAAAATCAAAAAGAAGCAAGAAACATATTTTTGGATTTTCTCAAAGTTTTTCAAACACACAAGAAGAAAGGAAGAAAATAAATTAAACATGGATGATACAATGAAAAAGTGTGGACACCGACAACTGGGATGAAATGTGTGAACATGAATGTAATGTATGTTGGAATACGTACTCCCCCAAGCTTAGGCTTTTGGCCTAACTTGGTAATCACGAGTCGTAGAAGCCGTGAGGTCCAATGTTTAAGTGCTCAGGAGCAAGCACCATAGGGTCCCATTGCTGAGGCTCCTCCTGTGCCGCATCCAGGTTGTTCCGGTAAGCGACAATGTCCTCATGCATAATCCTGTATACGCCCTGTTCACATTCAGCTGCAATGAAGTCGGTAAGGCCGGCATTAGCAGCATATTGTGTGAACTCTTGAAGGATTCAAGCCCCTTCCATGAACGCATTATGCGGCCACTCGCACGACCGTAGTTCCGCCAACCTCCGGGTATGGAGATCATTGTCAGATGACTCCCCAATAACCCCCTTGGAGTTCTTCCTGGAAGCAAACTTCCTAAAGAAACTCATCTTTTTCCTATGAACAATTTTCTGAAATTTTTAGTCCATAAAAAGTTTCTCAACAAAACTTCACAAAAATGATAACAACTACTCATAGGGATGTATAGAGGCCATAGCAAGCATTCAAACTACTTAGAACTCTCAGAATTCAACATGCAAGATCAACTACAACAACACCAAGAGTATCTAATTAATACAAATATAAACCACTAAAACAAAAACTAATTGGACACATGGAGGAGTCACATACCAAGCAACAAATCCCCGAAATAGGTTCGGAAACAGAGCTTCAAGCAAAGAGTTTGAAATTCGCGGCTTCGAGAGCAAGAACACGAGAGAGAGAGTGATAGTGATTTTTTCTGGGTGACTGGAGTGATGTGGGAAGAAGAAGTGAGTGAGGGGGCCCACGTGGGGATCACAACCCACCAGGGTGTGGCTGGGGGTCATGGCGCGCCCAGGTGGGTTGTGTCCACCTGGTGCACCTCCCTCTCATATTATTTGCACCAGAAATTCAGAAATATTCAGAAAAAAAATCGTGTTAAATTTTCAGGGCATTCTGAGGACTTTTATTTTTGGGTCATTTTTTATTGCACGGAAAACTCCGAAAACAGACAAAGCATGACATTTTATTTTATTTAACTAAGAAAAACAGAAAACAAAAGTTAGGGACAAAAGATAGTGCTCACTAAATTCATCAACTTCACACCTCTCAAAAATGATCCATTAATAAGGTTGATCAAGTCTTATTAACAACAACTTTCGATTAATATGAAACCGAAGAAATTTCGTAAATCGCTAAGTTACCTCAATGGGGATATGAATGTCCCCCACAATAAGCATTTCATAATACTTTTTAATAGTAGGTAGAGATAGTTGAAAACTTTCAATATTGATTGTCGGAGATTTTTCAATAACATTAATAGCATTCACTTGGAATTGTTTCTTCGGAAAGTGCACCGTATGCTCATTACCATTGATATGAAAAGAGACCTTCCTTTTATTCCAATCAATAACAGCCCCTGCAGTATTCGAGAAGGGTCTACCAAGGATAATCGACATGTTGTCGTCTTCGGGCATCTCAAGTATAACAAAGTCAGTCAAAATAGTAAAATTAGCAACAACAAAGGGCATATCCTCACAAATACCGATAGGTATGGCAGTTGATTTGTGAGCCATTCGCAAAGATATTTCAGTAGGTGTGATTTTATTCAAATCAAGTCTTTTATATAAATAGAAAGGCATAACACTAACACCACCCCCAAATCACATAAAGCAGTTTTCACATAATTTCTTTTAATGGAGCAAGGTATAGTTGGTATTCCCGGATCTCCAAGTTTTGTAGGTACTCCATCTTTAAAAGTATAATTAGCAAGCATAGTGGAGATTTCAGCTTCCTGTATTTTTCTGTTATTGGGGATGATGTCGTTCATATACTTTGCATAAGGAGGCATTTTTAAGATATCAGTCAAGCAAGTTCGAAAAAGACTGGCCTCAGCATTTCAGCAAAGCGTTCAAAGTCTTCATCATCTTTATTTTTTAGTTGACTTAGGTGGAAAGGGCATAGGCTTTTGAACCCATGGTTCTCTTTCCTTTCCATGTTTTCTAGCCACAAAGTCTCTTTTATCATATCTTTTATTCTTGGTTTGTGGGTTATCAAGATTAACAGCTGGTTCTATCTCAACATCTTTATCTGGTTCTTTATCATTTATTTGAGTGTCTTCCTGAACCTCATCATTATCTTTTTCATTATGAGAAGGTGTGTCTTCATTAAAAGATTGAGTTTCAGCATCAGAGATAGAAACTTCATTATCATTATCAGGAGTTTTTCTATTTCAGGTTCACTAGAGGCACGCCAAGTCCTATTATTTTTCATCTTCCTTTTCTTTTTAGAAGGACTAGGTGCACGAGTGTTAATTCTTTGAGAGTCGTGTTCAATTCTCTTTGGGTGTCCCTCGGGATATAGTGGTTCGTGAGTCATTTTACCTCCTCTAGTGGCTACTCTAACAGCAAAGTCACTTATATTATTGTTCATTTCAGCAAGTAACTCTCTTTGAGATTTAGCAACTTGTTCTAATTCATTTTGAACCATCGAGGCATGCTTTACTACACCTCTAACATCATTTGAGATTCTAAATAACAAGTCACTTAAGCGAGCAATCATATCAGAGTTGTATTTCAATTGTTTCATAATATTTGCATTGAAGTGATCTTGCTTTCTAATGTAATTATCAAACTCATAAAGGCATTGACTAGGATGTTTATTATGAGGATCATCACTATCACTGAATTTCATTAAATATTTTACCTCTACCACCTTAGGTGGTGGCAGTGCTTCAAGCCCATGTATTTCTTCGATAGGTGGTAAATTTTTAACATGCTCAGCTTTAATACCTTTTTCCTTCATAGATTTGTTTGCCTCTTGCATATCTTCAGAACTGAGATATCAGATACCCCTCTTCTTCGGAGTGGGTTTAATAGGTGTTTCAGGAGGAGTCCAATCACCATAAATTTTCAATGTGTTATTCAATAATTCTTCAGCTTGCCGAATAGTTCGTTCCTTGAAAACACAACTAACACAACTATGTAGGAAATCCCTAGAAGCATCGGTTAGTCCATTATAGAAGATATCAAGTATTTCATTTTTCTTAAGATGATGATTAGGCAAAACATTAAGCAATTGGAGAAGCCTCCCCCAAGCTTGTGGGAGACTCTCTTCTTCAATTTGCACAAAGTTAAATATTTCCTGCAAGGCAGCTTGTTTCTTATGAGCAGGGAAATATTTTCAGAGAAGTAATAAATCATATCCTAGGGATGACGCACACAACCAGGAGCAATAGTATTGTACCAAGCTTTAACATCACCCTTTAATGAGAAGAGAAATAACTTGAGAATATAGTATAGTGAATCTTCTCATCATGAGAAAAAAGGGTGGCAATATCATTCAACTTATTAAGATGTGCCATAACAGTTTCAGTTTCATAACCATGGAAAGGATCAGATTCAACCAAAGTGATTAACTCTGGGTTGACAGAGAATTCATAATCCTTCTCATCAATAAAGATAGGTGAAGTAGCAAACTCAGGATTACATTTCATTTTAGCATTCAGATATTTTTCCTTATACTTGCATAATAATTTCTCTAGATCATCTCTATCCTTACAAGCAAGAATATCTCTAGTTGCCTCCCCACTCATAGTATAACCTTCCGATAACTTTGGCAATTCATATCTAGGAGGACTAGTTCTAGTAGGTGTTTCAAGATTCTTAGTTTCAAGTTCATCATCAGATTCAAAAATATCATGTTGTCTTACTCTAGCAATTTGTTCATCAAGAAATTCACCTAGTGGCACATCATCATTAAGCAAGGTACTAGCATCATCATGATAATATTCATAGCAGAAGTAGCATCATCAATAACTTGCAACATATCAGAATTAATAGAATGTTGTGGTGTTGCAACTTTACTTATAACAAAAGGTGAATCTAAGGCGGAGTTGGATGGCAGTTCCTTACCTCCTCTCGTCTTAGAGGGAAAAATCTTAGTCTTAGAATCCTTCAGATTCTTCATAGTGATAGTATGATTATAATCCCAAGTGACTCAAAAATTATTGCTATGCTCCCCGACAACGACGCCAGAAAAAGGTCTTGATAACCCACAAGTATAGGGGATCACAACAGTTTTCGAGGGTAGAGTATTCAACCCAAATTTATAGATTCGACACAAGGGGAGCTAAAGAATATCTGAAGGTATTAGCAGCTGAGTAGTCAATTCAACCACACATGGAGATTAATTATCTGCAGCAAATTGATTAGTAGCACAGTAATATGGTAGTTTTGATGATAGTAGCAGCAGCAATAATAACGGTAACAATGATTTTGTAGCAGTAATGATAGCAGTAGCAACAGTAGTAACTTAGCAAGAACAATATAAGGTAAATTCATAGGCATTGGATCGGTGACTCGTTGGATGATATTCATCATGAAACAGTTATAACCTAGGGCGATACGGCACTAGCTCTAGTTCATAAATATAATGTAGGCATGTATTCCGTAAATAGTCATATGTGCTTATGGAAAGAACTTTCTTGACATCTTTTTTCCAACCCTCCCGTGGAAGCGGGGTCCTATTGGAAACTAAGGGATATTAAGGCCTCCTTTTAATAGAGAACCGGAACAAATCATTAACACACAATGAATACATGAACTCCTCAAACTACAGTCATCACTAGGAGTGGTCCCGACTATTGTCATTCCGGGGTTGCCGGATCATAACACGTAGTAGGTGACTATAACTTGCAAGATCGGATCTAGAACATGGACATAATGGTGATAACATAAACGGTTCAGATCTGAAATCATGGCACCCGGGCCCAAAGTGACAAGCATTAAGCATGGCAAAGTCATAGCAACATCAATCTCAGAACACAGTGGATACTAGGGATCAGGCCCTAACAAAACTAACTTGATTACATGATGAATCTCATCCAACTCCTCGCCGACCAGCGAGCCTACGAAGGAATTACTCACTCCCGGTGGGGAGCATCATGGAATTGGCGATGGAGATGTGTTGGTGATGACGAAGATTGAAGATCCCCCTCTTCCAAGCCCCAAACGGACTCCAGATCTGGCCTCCCGATGAAGAACAAGAGACGGCGGCGGCTTTGTCTCGTGAAACGTGATAATTCTTTCTCCCTGATTTTTCTGGAATAATGTGATTTTATAGCTTCGGTTTCAGGGTCATAGAGGCCACCAGGTGGGGACAACCCACCGGGGCACGCCTTGGGGGGGGGGGGGGGGGGGCAGGCACGCCCTGGTGGGTTGTGCCCACCCAGGTGCCCCCTCGGGTGGCTCTTGGCTCCAGAAATTCTCTTTATTGGTATAAAGTATTCTCGCAAAGTTTCGTTCCACTCCGGGAACTTCTATTTCTGCACAAAAACGACACCATGGTAGTTCCGGTGAAAACAACGTCAGTCTGGGGTTAGTTTTATTCAAATCATGCAAACTAGAGTCCAAAACAAGAGGAAAAGCGTTAGGAAAAGTAGATATGTTGGAGACGTATCAATCATCATTACACCTTTTTACTTTTTTTTGTTTTCTTTCTTCATTCGGTCCTTTTTATTTATATCTTGATCTAGTAGAATAAAGTTTAGTGTGATCTAGTTTTGATTTTTCTTTTTGTTCTCCCCTATGTAAGCACGCCCAAGTGTTATATAATAAAGAGTAGTTTTGAGTCAAGGCTTTGCTTGCTTGCTGTGATCTAGAGAAAAATAAATAGAAAGAAGTATAGAATAAAAGCAATAGAGCATACATAATGATCTTATGGGGAGTGATGACTTCACATATAAAAAGTATGTTGATTGAAATTTGTTGTGAGTTGACAAACAAAGCTTTTGGTCATTGTTGCAATTAAAAGGAAGTAATAAAGAAAGAGAGGTTCACATATAAATATATTATCTTAGACATCTTTTGTGATTGTGAGCACTCATTAAAATATTACATGTTAAAAGGTTGATGTTGGACAAGGAAGACAACATAATGAGTTATAATTGCTTATTTCCGAATAGAAGTTATATGGTTATAGATCCTTCAACATGTGTCGCTTGCTTCCACCTCATATTAGACAAAAGAAACTCGTGGACCAAGTAGTGATACTACTTGTGCATCCAAAAACCCAGTTTTGCCTTAAGAGTCCACCATACCTACCTATGGATTGATTAAGATCCTTCAAGTAAGTTGTCATCGGTGCAAGCAATAAAAAAATTGCTCCTTAAATATGTGTAGTTCATTAGTGCGAGGAAAATAAATTTTATACGAACTTTATCACAAGGGGCAATATAAAATTCTTTATCACAAGGGGCAATATAAAGTGACGTTCTTTTGCATTAAGAGATTGTGCATCCAACTATAAAAGCGCATGACGACCTTTGCTTCCCTCAGCGAAGGGCCTATCTGTTACTTTTACTTTCTAGTACTTAGCTTTATGTAAGAGTCGCGGTGATCATCACCATTTCCTTTATTTCCCCTTTATCTTTTGGCTAGCGTCATGTGTTGGGGAATGATCTAGACAAATATATCCACTCAGATGCGGGTGATCATGAGTTATTATTGTTGACATTATCCTTGAGGTAAATAGTTGGGACGCAAAACTAAAAGCCCCTCTCTTTCTGTGTGTCCGATTGAAGCTTTGACCTCATAGGTACCGCTTGAGTGTTAGCAATTATGAAAGACTATAAGATAATTGAGTATGTGGATTTGCTTTACAAGCTCTTATATTGACTCTTTCCTACGTTGTGATAAATTGGAATTGCTTCAATGACTGAAATCATAGTTTGTTAGTTCTCCATAGAGTTCCTGATGCATATTTTACCTTGTGAATGAATTGTTACTTCACTATAAGATACTATATTTTAATGTGTATTGTTGTTCTAAATATAATCATGATTCCCTCATGTCCGTATTTTATTTTATCGACATCTCTATCTCTAAACATGTGGGCATATTTATTGATCTCGGCTTTCGCTTGAGGACAAGCGAGGTCTAAACTTGGGGGAGTTGATACGTCCATTTTGCATCATGCTTTTATATCATTATTTACCGCATTATGGGTTGTTATTACACATTATGGTACAATACTTATGCCTTTTCTCTCTTATTTTACAAGATTTACATGAAGAGGGAGAATGCCGACACGTTGGAATTCTGGACTTCAAAAGGAGCAAATCTGAGAGTCCTATTCTGCATAGCTCCAAAAGTTGTGAAAAGTTACGGCGATTTGTTTTGGAATATATAAAAGATAATGGGTGAAAGAAATACCGGAGGGGACCCACCAGGAATCCACAACCGTAGGGGGCGTGACCCACCCCCTGGCCGCGCCCTGCAGGCTTGTGGGCCCCCTGGCAGGCCTCGTCGCACATCTTCTCCTATATGAAGGGTTTTGACCTAAAAAAATCATATTGGACCTTTCGGGACGCGACGCTGCCGTCTCGAGGTGGAACTTCGACAGAACCGATCTAGAGCTCCGGCAAAGCGATTCCGCCGGGGAAACTTCCCTCCCGGAGGGGGAAATTGAAGCCATCGTCATGACCAACGATCCTCTCATCGAGAGGGGGTCAATCTCCATCAACATCTTCATCAACACCATCTCCTCTCCAAACCCTAGTTCATCTCTTGTATCCGATCTTTGTCTCAAAACCTTAGATTGGTACATGTGGGTTGCTAGTAGTGTTGATTACTCCTTGTAGTTGATGGTAGTTGGTTTATTTGGTGGAAGATCATATGTTCACATCCTTAATGATTATTAATACTCCTCTTATCATGAATATGAATATACTTTGTGAGTAGTTACGTTTGTTCCTGAGGATATGGGATAAGTCTTGTTATAAGTAATCACGTGAATTTGGTATTCGTTCGATATTTTGATAACTTATATGTTGTCTCTCCTTTAGTGGTGTCATGTGAACGTCCACTACATGACACTTCACCATTGTTTGGTCCTAGAGGAAGGCACTGGTAAGTAATAAGTAGATGATAGGTTGCTAGAGTGATAGAAGCTTGAACCCTAGTTTATGCATTGCTTCGTAAGGGGCTGATTTGGATCCATATATTTAATGCTATGATTAGATTTATCTTAATTCCTATTTCGTAGTTGTGAATGCTTGCGAGAGATGTTAATCATAAGTGGGAGGTTTGTCCAAGTAAGGGCCGCAGCCAAGCACCGGTCCACCCTCATATCAAATTATCAAAGTAACGAACGTGAATCATATGAGCATGATGAAGACTAGCTTGACATAAATTACCATGTGTCCTCGGGAGAGCTTTTCTTTATATAAGAGTTTGTCCAGGCTTGTCCTTTGCTACAAAAAGGATTGGGCCACCTTGTTGCACCTTAGTTAGTATTGTTACTTGTTACTCGTTACAAATTACCTTATCACAAAACTATCTGCTACCGATAATTCCAGTGCTTACAGAGAATACGTTACTGAAAACCGCTTGCCATTTCCTTCTGCTCCTCATTGGGTTCAACACTCTTACTTATCGAAAGGACTACGATAGATTCCCTACACTTGTGGGTTATCAGAAAGCCCAGGCCTCGTAACAGGAATGGGACGAACCATACTCTCTCCATCATGTTGGGCGTCGGGAATTTCTCCACCAAAGCCTCGCTATTAGTGGAGGTTAGCCCGAGGCGGGAGGGTGCCAGATCTGAGTCATGCAAGTACCCTTGCACCTCGATCATTTGCAAACGAAGGCACGAGACTGACCAACTAGCCCAATCTCCTAGAAGAGAGCCATGAGGGCGCGAGCATGAACCCAGAGCACTTGCCATGTCTTTGTTTCTCCGACACTCTTCTCAACATTTGGCGGGGGTGGGGAGCGTTGCTAGGGGGCATGCGCAGGTGATATGATAAGTAACTTATCTTCTCTCTTGGGAATAAACCACCTATTTTTTCATTGGCGCACGGGAATCGAAGAGGTGGTTAACCCTACAGAGGAAAATATTCATTTTTTGGGTCCGACAATTCAAAACAAAACACCAATCCGTATATTCCTTTCCTTAATGTAACCGTCGTTGTGTAAACCCTGGCGCCCCTGATATCTATATACACGAGGGGTTGTACTTTGTAGGGGACTTACGCTCATTATGACTAGGGTTTTAGACCATAATATACGATCTCGAGATAGATCAACGCTGTACATTGTACCACTTCATCAATACAATAAGAGCATGACGTAGGGTGTTACCTCCATCAAGAGGGCCTGAACCTGGGTAAAACATCTTCTCCTTCGTCCCTTGTTACCCATCGATCCAAGATCCACAGTTTGGACCCCCTGCTCGAGATCAGTCGGTTTTGACACCGACACTTGGGCGCATCACCCTTTGCACTCCTACATGTTGCATGGGCGTCCAAGATCAATCCTCGCACCTCTTATACAAGATAAATACTTACGTGGACAACTCGGGCACGCGCCGCTCCAATGCTGACATCCGAAGAGCTTCGGGTGACACAACAACGCCGAGTACCCATAATTGTCCCCGCGCGAAGGACAGTGGGAAATAGGCCAGTGGATTTCTTAGATCACATATCCAAACCCATTAATGTTTTGTTAACTGCCGTGATGATCAATGATCTATGATATGTGGTTCCTTCGCCCCGGCTCGAGGAAGTGTGGCAAGGTCCAAGATTGCCCGACCATGCCTCGTCACAATCACACGGGATCCCACCCGCTCCACACATCTCACCATGTTCTAGTAGTAATGTTAAAGTAACTGTGCGACTATAACATCATAGGAATTCGAGGGATCACTCTCGACGGATTCCAATCGATGTAACCGTCAAGGTGACCAGGGAGGAATCAACCTCGATGGTTCACGCTCGAGGGGTTGCATGACAGAGTCGTTATTGGAAGTGGTGAAGGAGGAATCAGCCTTCGTAATCCACCTCCGGTTAACTACACGACAGAGTTAACATCAGGAGCACATTACGAGGTATCACACTCATTACTCGATAGTAGCTCTCCACAGTCGTAGAACTAAGGGGTGTGAGGTGATGTGATGGGTCATGACTTATCGATCGGATGAGAGGGTCTTCGAGTCTCCGAGTCTTCAAGTCGTCGAGTCTCCGATGATGAAGCAGTGGCAAATGAGACTAAGTGGGGTCATTAGGGATCACTAATCAACCTATACTAAGCATTTAATATGAGTAGGGTACAAAAGCAGTTTAACAAAAACAGGTTATGCATTACAATAGGAGCTATCTACAATAGTAGCAAAATCTAATGCAAGCATGAGGGAGAAAGATGGGTGGCATCGGAATGATCAAGGGGGTTTGCTTTCCTGATTGCTCTGCACACAGATACTGATCCTCGACGATGAAGTAGTCGATCACCGGATCAACATCAGTCTCGGGGTCTACCGAAAAAGAAGTAACTAAGGGGAAAACAAATAAATAACGGATCAATCAAATGCAACACAAATGCAAAGGCACGACAAGATGTGTGGGTGACATGCTCTAATGCATCCCTAAGCATTTAAAAAAAAGGAGGAAATATCCTGCCATATTTTCCTCGCTCCATGTATTATTCGGCATAGTCGTCCGATAGCACAACGTCGATGTTCATTATGTTATCGACTTGTGACGGGTATATGGATAGCATATTCGGACTTGTTACGTTTTTCTGATCAACTTTCTATATAAATTATTTTATGGAAGTTAAGATTTATTTTCTACGAATTTTCAAAATTGTACACATTTTCTGAAATTTCAGAAATTTTGTATTTACTTTAGTCCGAATTGACCAAGTCAGATTGACTATCAAAAAGGCAAATGGGGGACCCATGTGCCATTGACTCATATTTAATTGAGTGTTTTAAATAGTTAACTAACCTAGAGGGTCCAGTCATAGGCTTATATAGTTTAGGGCAGTGATCTGAGTCGGCGTGCGTGTCCAAACTTTCGGCCGGCCGCGCAGAGAACGCATGATCCAACAACCCTCGTGCGTCCGCACCATTGGATCCGCATGCAATATTTTTTCTCCTATGCAGCAAAATTTCGATGCGATGCAGCAATTTTTTCAACGGTTGTAACAAAAAATAAAATTTGTAGCAAAAAAATATCTACATGATCGTAGCAAAAAAACGAAGTTGATGATGCGTGATAGCAAAAGTCAAACGCCGGTTGTAACAAATATTTACGTGACGTGTATGCAACTTTTTTAATGAACGGTTGCAGCAAAACATGATGTCGGTTGTAGCAAAAAATAACACGATTGTAGCAAAAGTAAAAAAACATCGATTGTAATAAAAAATCCGACGAACTGGAGTTGCAACCAAACGTATATGCAGCTTTTTTGCTGGGACACAATGTAGTAAAAAATGCTTGCAGCAAAAATGACGCTAGTTGCAATAAATTTAAATGAAAAATGTTGCATTCAATGAAAAGCAAAACGCTCGGATGGAAAAAATGTTGCATGCGCGTATGCGCTGAGGGGGCGACGGTTCGGCCAGTGCGCGGTATGGAAACGATTCCTATAGTTTAACTACTAACTGGCCTAACTAATAACCCAAAGTTAAACAGGGCTGCAGACACAACACATTCAGGCATGGCCATGGGCATCGCCAGTAGCAGCTACACGTAGAGGCGACAGGTGATAGCTGCAAGCAAAGCAGCCGCACAGTGGCGTGAGCGCTAGCAGCTAGCAGCAGCCGCACAGTGGCGTGAGCAGTAGCAGCTAGCAGCACGCAACGGCAGCAGGCGGGCAAGGCAGCAGCGGCTAGCGGCAGCAGTAGCGGCAGCGGGCCGAGCAAGCAGCTGCGGGCAGCAGAGGGACGAGCAGCAGGAGGCATGGCGAGCGCGGGGCAAGCAGCAGGCAAGGCCATAGTAGGCGGTCGCGCGTGGAGGAGGGCTTGCGGCAGGAGCGAGCGAGGCCGGAGTGGCCAAGGGCGCGCGGCACAGCTGGAGGTAGCGGCAGGGCTGCAGCGGCGACGAGCAGTAGCAGCAGCGGACAACAGCTCAGAAGCAGCAGTCGAGCAACACGGACGCGCACGCACGCGCGTGCGGCACAGAGGCATGGCCTAGGCACGGCAGCAACGCAGCAGCAGGGACAAACACGGGCGCGCACGGGCGACAGCAAGCTCTGGACGGCGACCAAGCGCGGGGGCGGCTAAACGGCGACGAAATCCGAGGGAAAGAAGGGGGAACCGGGATAGGAGCTCACCTAGGAGGCACAAGAAGGACCGGTGGTGGCTTAGGAGTGGCAGAACGACGGCAATCATCGCGGATGCGCCGGTGACCAAAGGTTGAAGAACGCGTCGATGCCGGCGATGCAGAGGCGTAGAGCTTAAGATGGTGCTCGTAGGAAACATAGAGGAGGCCGGCGGAGCCGCAGGACATGGTCTCCGGGCACGGTGTCGACGGAGAGCGCGAGCTTCACGGTGAGGCGGCCATGGGGGTCATGGACGGCGGCGGGTGTGAGTGGGACAGAGGGAGGAGAGGCCATGGGGGTCATGGACTAGCAGGCGCTGGGGACGGCAAGGATCCCGCGGGCTGGCCGACGTGTGCTCACCCACGGTTGGGTTGGGCCTTCATGTGCACTTGAGGCCCAAGTGCACAGTAGGGGCCTTTGTTTTTCCTTTCATTTTTATTTCTGTCGATTTTCTTTCTATTTACTTTGTTTTGCATTTATTTTAATCGCAAAAGGGATGTTGAAAAATATGGAATCTTGCCCATTATTACTAATGTAATATTAGTCAGTGCCACAAAACTTTTGGAATTTATTTAAGTAGTTTGAAACGTTTATAACTAAAAACATTTAAATTATTGTTTTGGACTATACTTTATTTATTTTTGGGCACTTAAACATTTTATGAAAATGTTTATTTCTACCCCACAATTACTTAGGTAATATTTGTAACATTATGAACATTTTTATTTATGTTTGAGGAAATATTAATTTGACTTTATTTTAAATTTGAAATTTGTCTTTCATTTTTATCACGTGGCAATTTGGCTTAGTTAAACTTGATGCCATGGCACAATTAGTGTGTGATTACTATAGCTTAACTATCAGGGCGTTACAAAACTCGTCCACTATAAGAAATCTCATACCGAGATTTAAGAGGTATGGTAAGGTGGGAGTTCTGGTTACGAAATTCTAACGGATCCTCTCGTTCTTGGTTGCTCTTCGTGAAGAAGTTGATCCATTACGTTGATGTCTTCAATTCTCCATTTTAGGTCATCATGATGTAGTCGTCATCCTTTCTTTGGTATCTTCATCATCCTACAATGCGATAAGAGGGAAAAACTCTCGAAGATCGCATCTCCACAAAGTTGGGCATCTGACGGCGAACTCACGAAAGAAGACACAAATTATTTCTCGAGTTGTAACTCAGGGAATTCATTGGGAGTAGTAGGCGATGGTACAAAAGTTTCAACGGGTAGGCAATCATTCGATGTGTCATCAAAAGGTGAAAGGGGATTCGCAGCAACGAGAATGAATATTGCGTGTGATGGTAGGATAGATCATCCCTTGGACGGTGGCTTGAGAATATCAAAAGATACTTTGGAATCAAAATGTATAGGAGAGTCAGGTTTCGACCGTGTGGAACTGTGGGTTATGGACTATCACACCCCAAAAATTTTATCGTATTTTTATAAATTAAAATATTGTCTTGAATAAATTTTTTGAGAAATAAATTGCTTTAGGTTAGTTTCAAAAGCCTCTTTCCAAAAGATTTTCCTTTCTAGTACCATTTTAAAGATCATTTAGTGCTTGAGTCCTTATTTGAGATCTTTTAGTTCTTTATTTAATCAAGTAGGGATATTCTTTTCCAATTGACCATGTTGGTTTAAATTTTAAATTATGTGTTTTCCACTCATTTCAGAACCACTCCCTTTTCTCCAATTATGTGGTTCTTTCCCAAGTAGAAGTTTTTGAAAATTTATGTTGGACTTGGGAGCTTGCATCAGACATTTTTTTACAAATTCAATGGAGACCCTTTTATAAATAATTTTGCCAAGTTTTCCCCCTTATTCAAAATGGCTTTTAAATTCCTTCCAGGGATTGTTTTACACTACAACCTCTTGATAACTTCCTTTAAAAATTCTATAAAAACTTGAAGATGACCTATGATGTCCCTGGATCAAATTTTTGTAAAAACTTAGCCAAGTGTTTTGGATAATTTGAACATATTAACTTCTTGTCAGTTCTCGTCTATTTGGCATTTTGCACTACAACCACTCGATTGAATATTTCAAAAATTCTACAAACATTTGGAGTTGTCCATACATGCATGGGATTCACTTTTATGCAAAAAAAACCCCAACCTTGTGCTTTGTAAAAATTTACCAAAATAATTTTTTTCTATTTTGGTTCAGTTTGGAGTTTTGTACTGCTAGCCCAATTTTTATTACTCCAATGACCTTGAGATTTTTCATGATTGTAGAACACCCTACCAAAACCTTAAGTCCAATAGTTGAGCCCCATTGGCTGATTTTAAATGCATGTAATAATAGCCTTAACTTGTCGTCCACAATTGTGTTTTTCAAAGATTTGCATTAGCTAGTTTTGCTTTTTGCCAAACTAACCACACCACCTCTCTTTGTGTCCAAAGAGACCCCGGAATGGTAATTTTGCTCGCCAGAAGAGCTCCCTAGGTGCCCTTGACATTTTGTCAAACACGTGTAGTTCATAGCCAGATTTGGCATGGGTTTGAGATTGCATTGCCAACTTCTTTTTCTGGCCCAACCAGCTTGTCCAATAGCCTCTCCTATACCTCTAGCCTAACCCTCGGTAGTTGCATAAGATTTGGAGCCCTTTGGAGTGCCGCGGAATTTTGCCGAGCACCTTGCGAGCGTGCTCTGGGCGGGCCTAGAACGCGTGTTCTGCATGCCAGCGCACCCGAGACACCACATCCCACCAACCACGCGCCCCTTGCCCTGTGGTCAGCCCGCAAAGCCGCGTCAAACCCCCAACCGTTGGTCGCCCCTGTCCTCTGTCGCGCAGTGCTGCATCAGTGCGATAGCCGTGGCGGCTATCCGGCGTCCTCTCTGCCGCTCAGTGGCTGCCGCCGCCCAAGAATCCTCCATGCAACAGCTACTCCCTCGGACCCCTCCCATGCATTGCCCCTTGCTGCCCAGCCCTGCTGCCGCCGTGCTGCACCCCTACTCCTCCCCTGCCGCCGGTGGGCTTACCTACGGCCGCCACAAACAGACTCCCTCCAGCCTATAAAAAGCCCTCCCGAGCTCACCCAGTCACCCACGCCATCCCTGGAATCCCCCCTGCCGAAGAAATAAGGCCCCTGTGCCCAAATTCATCGTTGTCGGCCACCACTGCCATGAGCAGCTCTGGTCAAATTCGTTGCAGCTAGTGCCTCCATGTGCCAAGCTCCTCCTCGTTTAGACCCTTGACAGCCAAAGGGAGCTTTTTCTCGTAGCCACGAGTGCCGAACACCTCACGCGCCAGAGGCCCCTTGAAGGCCGACGCCACCGTCCGCCGGAGCCCACGTCATCGGCGATTCCCTCCATCCCCGCTGTGACATCCTCATCTTTTGCTACAATGAACATTGTAATTAAGCTATAGTGATGACCATGACCAGCAACAAATCATTTTGCTAAATTGGATATGATCAAGTTGAAATTCATATCTCATTTCAAATTCCACTTCAAAATCCACTTGAATTTTATGACAATAAAATAATTCCCCAAACAACATCGGAAAAATGTTGCGCAATTGTGGAATAATCCAAAACTATTATTGTTAAGGAAAACAACATCACCTTCGATGTTGGTGTGGACTCCACCATCAAAACAGAGTCATTTTTGCATTTAAAAGTGCTCTTAAATTCCATGGAAAAATTCCAAACAGATTCCAATGGGCCCAATTATTATTTTTGTGGTCATTCAAAATATTGTAAGATATTTGTTGGATCATGTCACACATTTTTTCTATAGGGAATTGTTTTTGAAATTAAATAAAATAGAAGATAATAAAAGAAAGCAGAAACAAAAAGAAGAAGAAGAGAGCTACTCGGCACTTAGGACGAGCTGCTACACGCTGGCCCGGCCCAGCTAGGCCGGCCTTTCTCCAACCTCCCGACAGAGGTAGGGGAGGCCATGGCGTCAGAGCCGTCCGCGCGTGGATGCCCTCGCTAGCGAGCATCCCACGGCTCCCCGACGCGGATAAGGCCACCCGAGCACCTCTCCCTCCCCGCAAACCCTAGCACACATTCACAGCTCACCCCAACTCCCCCTCTCTTTCTCCCTGTCTCCTCCCTCGCCCGCATCTGAGCGTCGCGCTGCCATGGCCGACGGCTAGTCGCGCCTCCAGAACCACACACGCGTAGCCATCGCGCCAGGAAGATCCGCGGCAAGCTTCTGCATCAACCACGTTCACCCATTGGAGCCCGAAGGCGTTGCATCCGGCGACCAATGTCACTGCTCCATGCCCTCCCCGCACAAACTACGCACATCTGCAGGTCCCCTGTGAGTCCACGATCCTTTCCCCTCGCTTAGCTCACTCGATTGCTTGCTCTGCCACCCATTTTCACCAGAGCCCGAACGTGATTCCTCTGGAGCTCGACGCCGGTGTGTCGCGTAGGTTAGTGTAGTGCCCACAGCTTAATCTGCTTACTATAGGTGGAGTAGTCATCCCTTCTGACCCCTTAGACCAGTTGCCCTGCTTTGTTTCCAAGTCTCAATCCCTGATCGACGAGCCAGACCCGGCACAACACTTACACCCCCCCTTAGTTGTGCGACGCTACAGAGATACTATCGGGTACCGAGGGTGACACCTCACGAAGTACTCCTGATGATATCTCCGTAGTACAGCTAGTCGGTCATGGTTATCGAGGGTGATTCCTCTTTCACCATTCTCGACGGTGCCTCTGTCGTGCAACCCCTCAAGTGTGGGACCCTCGAGGGTGATTCCTCTAGGTCCACCTTGATGGTTACATCATTCGGGATCCAAAAAGGGTGATGCCTCGGATCCCCCTGATGTTACAACCACACAGTTACTTGACTATGTTACTGGGATCTTTGATGAATAGATGTTAGGCGGGTGGATTCCCGCGTGTTTGTGTCAATGACATAATTAAAATGATAATGGATTTGGGTATTTGATCTAGGTTGGTCGGAGACCTTTTCGCACTAACCGGCTACGCGGGAAGAATTATGGGTACTCGACGTCGCGGTATCAGCCGAGGCTCTTCAGACGTCAGCGATGGAGCGCCGCACGCCCGAGTGGTCCCGAGATGCATTTCTCTTGTATTAAGGGGTGCTAGGACTGACATCGGCCGCCCTTGCATTATGCAGGAGCACAGAGGGAAGTGGGCCCACGACCCCTTTGTGCTTAGGATTTAGACCGGTGGGCTGGCCTCTGTGTTGAGCTTAGGTGGGGCTGCGACGTGTCGATATTCCGAGGCCGGGCATGACCCAGAAAAGTGTGTCCGGCCAGAGTGTTATCGAGCGTGACGGGAAACTTGGTGCACCCGTGCAGGGATGAAAATTAACTATTTGGATAGTCGTGTCCACGGTTACACGACGACTTGGAGTTGTGCCCTGATCTTATACAACTACAATTGTTACTTAACTGGAATTGTTGCCCTGGGATTTCTTCCTCGTAGGGAGTCGAGGAAGGATCTCTGGGCGTGACCTCATATTAATATTGCTGCAACAATATGACTATTAATTGTGTTACCCATGTTCTACTCTCATCTATTGCTGCAAGACCCCTGAAGATGCTAGTCTTCGATAGGACTAGGCCTTCTCTCTCTATTTCTCGCATTGCTGCAGTCAGCCCACATATAAACCCCTTGTTTGGTACCGATGCTTACTTAGCATAGTTCTGATATAAGTCTTGCGAGTACTTTGGATAAGTACCCACCGTTGCTTTGCTCCCCCTTTGCCCCCTTGATCCGTTGCTTCGGCCAGATGATGGAGCCCAGGAGATGGGGTTTCCTGCCGACACCACCACCCCGTTGGTGACTCCTTCGTGGAGGCCGTTGAAGACCACAAGTAGTTTAGGAGGTTCCCATGAAGGAGGCCTCGCCTCGTTCGATCGTGTTTCTTTTGTGCTAGCCTTCTCTAAGGTACCCCATTATTTAATGTCTGTACTCAGATATTGTTGCTTCCGCTGACTCATGTGTTTATCGAGCTTCTGTATTCTAACCCTCGAGGCCCATGGCTTGTAATATGAAGCTTGTATTGTTTTATTTTTGTCTAGAGTTGTGTTGTGATATCTTCCCGTGAGTCCTTGAGTTTGATCGTACGCATTTGCGTGTATGAGTAGCGTACGATTAAATCGAGGGCGTCACAAGTTGGTATCAGAGCCCACTGCCTATAGGTAGCCCCCTTTCCAATACCTTGGCTGAAGTTGAGTCTAGTGTTTGAAAAACTTTACTAACACTCATGTTGTGGCTTACGGGCCCACATGTAAATCGGGTGGTATTAGTATCTTTTACTCCTTTTCTATACTCTGGGTTCTACTCTCTCTTCTCTTTCGGGTTAAAGATTTTGCTAACTCAAACTTTAGGTTCTCGTAATACTCTCTCTCGGAGAGCCCCCCATGCCAGGTGATGGCTTGATTCCTCACAGGACTCCGAAGATACTCTCTGATGTTCTCTCGAGGACTTGAGTTGATCGCTTCTGCGATTTCCCTTCCTCCATCAACCCCTATGGATGATGACTTACAAATGTCGTCCATACTTTATTTTCCAATTGCCCTTGTTTTACGAGAGGCAATGAATTATCTTATCGGGGATTCGTCCATCATCAGTTGTCATGGGTTTCGAAAGTTTTCGAATTACTATTCGATCTTTCGGAATCCCCAGTAGCCTATTGCTTTTGACCTTTCTCACCTGCTTGTGTTATGGTTAAATCCATATGTCTAGCAGCATTCATTAAAATCCTTTGTGGTTTTCCTGTGATCTTATTGATTCTACCTTTGTGTGAATGCACACAATCATCTGTTGATACTCATAAATTATTTTCCGGCTTAGACGTCCTTTCAAACATAGCTGGTTATCGACAAATCAACTTTGGTTGGTTGTCCATCTAAGTCCATTCAACTTACATGTATTTGATTAGAGCATCTGATTATGATACACCAACGTGGAAATCCTAATTCCTTTGGTAATTAAGTATCGATATTTTTCAAATGTTCTATAATCCGATGCCTTGCGTTTTACCCCCCTCTGATTGATTACATATACTCACATCAGATCTTTTGTGGACTGCGAGACTCATTCTGGGTTATTATCCGTCGACATCCTTTGCTTTCGAAAATTCTTGTGATTGTTTCCCCTGACACATGATGCCATTGGTAAATTGTGTCTTCTCCCTCTGATAGATTGTACCCTACTCTTTTGTCAGCCATGCCCTTTAAGCATGTGTTAATTACTCTTGGAGTGTATGGTATATGTTCCTAAGATGCCCCGACGGGTTGAACCTATGCCTTCATAAATCAATATGACTCGAAAATTTTTCATGAGTCTTACTCTTCTGGTGCTTTGCTGAATGTCCTTTCAAAGCTACAACCTGATCAAAGGCGAGGAGAAAATGACAGGTGATGCATTGATGAAGCGGGAGTCGACCTTGAACTTTGTGTTCATGTCCATGGAAACGATGTTGATCCCATCATAGAAACTTCTCATATCAATAATCATTCATTCTGTGGTTTAAATATGGTATCTGTGATCTTGTCCTTTGCAATCGTGGTTCCGACCATGTTGTCCTACCTTGATTTCATTCTCAGACAAGCTAAAGTACTTGTCTTCTTCAGATCAATATATCGGTCCAAGCCTTAATGTTGATCTACCTCCGAGTATTATTCCTTGTAGCTCGAGGATATCACGGAGCTATATAACTTCTTGTGAGCTCCTCATCGACTATGATATTTTCATTATTTCAATTTCCTCGTGTTTGACTTGTTGGACACGCGAGTACATCGATAACTGAATCAAGTACGCATTGCGATTCAACAACTTTTAGTAATCTTCCTTGTTTACGAGTTTGTACTCGATCATGTCATTCCAAGCTATTAAGCTACATCATCATTGTCATGTTGGATCTCGACCATACTATCTATACCCTTCATCACTGGAACACAATTCCAACTGTGCGTTAAGCTTACATCGAGCTTTCCACATCATGTTGGTTGTCCTGAAAGGCAATCTCAATTCTAAGCTAGCAGTCTTATTTGTGATTCCGACAATCTCTTGCTTCATCATTCACTTGCTTGATGTCGTCGCTGAATGATTACATCTTCGTGAAGCTTCTCGACAAATGTGTCGTGATCATCATCAACATCCCGAGCTCTTGCAAGGTAACAATCGAATGCATGATTAGAAATGCCATCCTTCCCCTGATGATTTGTGTTTTCATCAACAACCTTTTTTGCCTCCCCTCCAACACAAACTTGATCATGTTTTGTGTTATCCTTTGAGTTCCTTGCTAATTCAGCTTATGTTATATTCTACCTTGGAGTATTACTATTTGGTATGTCAAGAATGTCATGAAAATTGCACACGTCTTAAGAATTCTTGATATAGTAATACTTCTCGCCATCACCATTCATTTCTTTGTCCCGTGTTGTTTCAAACCGGAATACCAACAAGTGAACTTTGATGTGTGATCCCAATACTTCTGGCAACCCTATTGCCTCGAAGAGAACAATTAATTGTTTCATTCTTGGTGTGTTGGCTGTTGACTCACTATATTTTAGCATTGGTCGTGCTACTCAATTTGTATTTCCGAGTGCACCCTTCGACCAATGTTTAATTGTTGTCGTTCCCTGGAGCATACACCATTATACCATTTGACTTGACAAATGCTATCTCCTTGATGTTATAATTTTGGAAATTCATCTTTGTCAAGATCTTGGGGGATTGTTGTTGAGCCCATCAGCCACACCCTCAGCTTCTTCATGTTCCACGATGAAGCTCTTGAAAGCATTATACTTGTGCCTAGCTCGTGAATAATGTGTTTGATAGCAGAAATGTTTTCCCAAGGTTCACGTGCATTCTTGCCGTCGTGAATATGTGAGAGTTTTGTTTTTCTTTCTTAGGATCGTCCCAAGTCATTCACGCATGTGCGAAGTGTTATATGTTTTGAAAATTTGTTATCTTCACTTCATAACTTATCTTAGCACGCCAATCCACTGACTGATTTGATCAAGGAAAAGAAGTTCCTTCATAAGAGCTAATCGAGGCTTACGCAAGGGCCTTGATATCCTCGGTGATGGTTCCCAAACTAGAACTCGGTTGCATTGTGTTGTAAGAATTCCACGTGGGCACGAATGTCTTGACATTGTGTTCATGTGACTTGCAATCCAACTCCTGATCCAAAACTTGTTTTCGTAGTTCATATCCCGAGAATCTTGCCTTATCATCTCGTCTGCTTTTGGTGGTCCCTTTTCTTCTCAAGCACCCTGAGACTGAGGTATCCTGACACCAATCAGATCTGAATCTCGAGCAGATATGATGGTTGGAACATTTCCCAATAATTATAACTTTGGTCTTTAGGTAAATCAGTACAGTGTTGTCTTTCCAACGCACCGGGCTGAAGGACCTATTGTTATAAATTCTTCCATAGGTAAGATTCGCCATTCTTCCATGCGGAAACTATATGAATTATTTCATAAGCTGTTCCCTGAATCCTCTTTGTATACCCATAAGTCCAACCTTTATCTGATGGCTATGTCGATGCTACCCCGAAGCACGAATGTGGTACTTCAAATTTCAACAGGAACATTGGAAGCACAATGCTAAATTGGTCCTGATCGATTATCCAACCCGTATGGTATGGGTAAACATCATGATTCTTCTTCCTCTTTATCTAAATGGTTATGTACTTGATGACCTATCATGTATACCATACTCTATGTTTTCCCCGGGAATGGTATACTTTAATACCTGCGTGTGTGAACACATTTTCCTTTCCATTGGTCTGTTTGACCTTTCTTATGACATAACCTATCTAAGCAGTGTTAATTCCCGACTTAGGTAACAACCTCGGTATACGACTCTGTCAGTAAAACCCTGTTACTATTGTGGATAACATCCCGGTAGTCACCGGTGGGCGAGCGCCTTACCTATTGGTCCGCCTCGTGTCAACGAGCAGGAAAAATGGTTCTATTCGTCCCCCGCCCTTGGTACCGATGTTGTTGCCAACATAACTAGCAGGTTATCCTATGACATGTCTTGCTACCAAGACCGTATAATATGTCACCCCTCTGCCTACTCTCGGCCCACATGGTGGACCCATAACCCAAAGTTCCACAAGATTGAAACGTGGCTCTCCTGTACATCCTTCACTTCTAGGTATCCTTTACACTTGGCTTCGTACGAAATTCTCGAGCCACCGTTCAATGGACCGATCACACTTCTGTCCGTATGATTTCCAACATGTCGAAGATCAAGTCCGAATTATTCATGAGAATATGAAGGCTGCTCAGTCTCGTCAAAAGAGTCAGTATGACCGTCATCATCAAGGTATGGTCTATCAACCTGGCGAAAAGGCTAATCTTCGTATCACACCAATGAGAGGTGCACAACGTTTTGGGATCAAGGGCAAGTTAGCTCCTCGCTATATTGGTCCTTTCACTATTCTCGAAAGGGGTGGAAAAGTAGCTTATCAATTGGAACTACCGGCGAACTTTTCTCAGGTTCACGATCTCTTCCATGTGTCTCACCTCCACCGCTGCTTCAAGGATCCTATTCAAGTAGTGGATCATGATATGCTTGAGCTGCAACAAGACCTCTCTTATAATGAACATCCGGCCCGCATTCTCGACCAGAATGAACGTCAGACTCGTCGGAAAGTCACCAAGTTCCTTAAAGTGTAGTGGTCAAATCATTCTAAAGAAGAAGCCACTCGGGAACGCGAGGATCATCTTCGTGATGAATTCCCCGAGCTCTTTCCTTCTACCTCTTAATTCTCGGGACAAGCATTCTTGTTAGTAGGGGAGAGTTGTGACATCCTCAGCTTTTTCTACAGTGAGCATTGTAATTAAGCTACAGTGATGACCATGATCAGCAACAAATCATTTTTCTAAATTGGATATGATCATGTTGAAATTCATATCTCATTTTAAATTCCACTTCAAAATCCACTTGAATTTTCTGGCAACAAAATAATTCCTCAAACAACATCAGAAAAATGTTGAAAGATTGTGGAATAATCCAAAATAATTATTGTTAAGGAAAACAACATCACCCTCGATGTTGGTGTGGACTCCACCATCAGAACAGAGTCATTTTTGCATTTAAAAGTGCTCTTAAATTCCATGGAAAAAATCCAAACAGATTCCAATGGGCCTAATTATTATTTTTGTGGTCATTCAAAATATATTAAGATATTTGTTGGACCATGTCACACATTTTTGCTATAGGGAATTGCTGCTGAAATTAAATAAATTAGAAGATAATAAAAGAAAGCAGAAAAAAATAAAAAGAAGAAAGCTACTTGCACTTAGGCCCAACTCCTACAGGTTCGCCCGGCCTAGCTAGGCCGGCCTTTCTCCCACCTCCCGACAGAGGCAGGGGAGGCCATGGCGCCAGAGCCGTCCGCGCATGGATGCCCTCGCTAGCGAGCATCCCACGGCTCCCCGATGCGGATAAGGCTACTCGAGCAGCTCTCCCTCCCTGCAAACCCTAGCCCACATTCACATCTTGCCTCCACTCCCCCTCTCTTTCTCCCTGTCTCCTCCCTCGCCCGCAGACGAGCGCCGCGCCGCCATGGCCGACGTCTAGTCGCGCCTCCAGAACCACACACGCGTTGCCACCGCGCCAGGAAGATCCGCGGCAAGTTTCTGCGTCGACCACGTTCACCCATTGGAGCCCGGAGGCGCTGCATCTTCGCCCTCGAGCTTCTTCCTCCTCAGATCGCCACCATGCTCTGGCGACCAATGCAGCTGCTCCAGGCCCTCCCGGCGCAAACTACACACATCTGCAGGTCCCCTGGAAGTCCACGATCCTTTCCCCTCGCTTAGCTCACTCGATTGCTTGCTCTACCGCCCAATTTCACCGAAGCCCGAACGTGGTTCCGCTCGAGCTCGACGTCGGCGCGTCTGCGGTGACCATTCGGTCCGGCCAACACCGCCATGCACTTCGGCACGTCGTGTAGGTTAGTGTAGTGCCCACAGCTTGCTCGGGCTCGTGCTTCTGCGCTAGAAGACATCGTCGCCCGAATGCTCCTTCGCCAAGCTCGTCGCTGGCGACACTAAGATCCCCCGGTGCTCGCCCTGATGGGAAAAATGAAACGGTGGCAACGCCTGCTTTCGAACGCAACCAGAACGGCTCGATTTGGTGCACCATATGCATTTTCCGACCACTGCCGCTGCTTGTGCTGCTCGCCGGAGGTCCTCCGGTGGCCGGACGGCGCCGCCGCTGACCTGGCCCGACTGGGGCCACCCCCAGTGACCCTTCCCGTGGGCCAGGGAGCCCCAGTTGACCAGTTGATTTGGTCAACTGGCTGACTAGGCGTTGCCTAGTCACTGACTGGTGGGGCCCCGCACACCGTGTCTATGACATGTGGGTCCTGCCTTTTAAAATGATTTTAGATAAATAAAAATCAGGTAATTAATTAGTTAATTAATTAAAACCCAAATCACTCACTGACCATTAGGCCCCACCCTTAATTAATCATAATTAGTTAAATCCAACTCTCCTTAATACTAACTGAGGCCGACATGTGGGTCGAGGTGACCCCACATGTCAAGTTTGACTCTGGTCAGCCAGAGTTGACCTGCTGACGTCATGGTGATTTCATGATTACATCATCATGTACCATTCTGGATAATTCGAATTTAGATAAATAATCAAATTCCATAAATTCTTTAAAAACTTTGAAAAACCATATCTTTTAAACCGTAAGTCGAATGGAAATAATTTCTATGTGAAAGTTGCTCAGAAAAATCCCACGAATCCAATTATGCTACCCGTTCATCTGTCACATGCCTCTAACATGATGAACATGGAACTTTTTCCCTCCGGTTCGTATGTCTGATATGTCCAAAGATTCGGGAAATATCGTGAGATATTTTCCCGCTTTGTCCGTAACGTTTAGTACATCGTTAAACTACCCCTAGCACTGCGTATCGCCATGTTATGCATCGTGCTCCATGTGTTTGCTTGTATTTATTGTTTCTTCCCCCTCTTCTCTCTGGTAGGCTCCGAGACTGACGCTGCTACCGGGTACATCTACGACCCTGCCGACCAGCCCTTTGCCGCAGAGCAACAAGGCAAGCAACCCCCCTTGATCATCCCTATATCACCTATTATTTCTTCCTCATGGTTGCATTAGAATTTTGCTATTGTTGTAGTTAGATCCTATATCTGATGCATAGCCTAATTTTTGTTGAACTGCTACTTTCAGTACTGTACTTTTAATCTGCTTAGTATAGGTGGAGCAGTCATCCCTTCTAACCCCTTAGCCCAGTTGCCCCGCTTTGTTTTCAAGTCTCGATCCCTGATCGACGAGCCACACCCGACACAACACTTACACCCCCTTAGTTGTGCGACGCTACAGAGAAACTATCGGGTACCGAGGGTGACACCTCGCGAAGTACTCCTGATGATATCTCCGTAGTACAGCTAGTCGGTCGTGGTTATCGAGGGTGATTCCTCTTTCACCATTCCCGACGGTGCCTCTGTCGTGCAACCCCTCAAGTGTGGGACCCTCGAGGGTGATTCCTCTAGGTCCACCTTGACAGTTACATCGTACAGGATCCAATCAGGGTCATGCCTTTGATCCCCCTAATGTTACAACCACACAGTTACTTGACCATGTTACTGGGATCTTTGATGAATAGATGTTAGGTGGGTGGATTCCCGCGTGTTTGTGTCGATGACATAATTAAAATGATAATGGACTTGTGTATTTGATCTGGGTTGGTCAGAGACCTTTTCGCACTAACCAACTATGCGGGAAGAATTATGGGTATTCGACATCGTGGTATCAGCCGAAGCTCTTCAAACGTCAGCGATGGAGCGGCGCACGCCCGAGTGGTCCTGAGATGCATCGCTCTTGTATTAAGGGGTGCCAGGACTGACATCGACCGCCATTGCATCGTGCAGCAGCGCAGAGGGCAAGTGGGCCCATGACCCCTTTGGGCTTAGGGTTTAGACCGGCGGGCTGGCCTCTCTGTTGAGCTTAGGTGGGGCTGCGACGTGTCGATATTCCAAGGTTGGGCATGACCCAGAAAAGTGTGTATGGCCAGAGTGTTATCGAGCGTGACGGGAAACTTGGTGCACCCTTGCAGGGATGAAAATTAACTATTCGGATAGCCGTGTCCACGGTTACACGACGACTTGGAGTTGTGCCCTGATCTTATACAACTACAATTGTTACTTAACTGGAATTGTTGCCGTGGGATTGCTTCCTCGCAGGGAGTCGAGGAAGGATCTCTGGGCGTGACCTCATATTAATATTGATGCAACAATATGACTATTATTTGTGTTACCCCTAATCTACTCTCGTCTATTGTTGCAAGACCCCTGAAGATGCTAGTCCTTGATAGGACTAGGCCTTCTCTCTCTATTTCTCGCATTGCTACTGTCAGCCCACATATAAACCCCTTCTTTGATACTGATGCTTACTTAGCATAGTTCTAATATAAGTCTTGCGAGTACTTTGGATGAGTACTCATCGTTGCTTTGCTCCCCCTTTGCACCCTTGATCCGTTGCTGCGGCCAGATGATGGAGCCCAGGAGATGGTGTTACCTGCCGACGCCTACCACCCCGTTGGTGACTTCTTCATGGTGGCCGTTGAAGACTAGGAGTAGTTTAGGAGGTTCCTAGGGCGGAGGCCTCGTCTCATTCGAGGGCGTCACATCCGCGCCTGTGGAGACCACTAGCAGAGTCGCCACTACCCCCTCAATCCATTCCTGTGCCTCAGCGCGCGAGATGTGCAACAAGTCGTCGGTGAGGAGCCCTGGAGTGCCACCCTGGTTCTGCCGCGGGAGGTAGGGGACAAACCCGACACGTGGTCGGCCCCTGTTTGTGAGCTAACCAAGCCCCGAGTAGCGCAGCCCCCCGGTGCGTTTTCTTTTCAGTGAATCATATTTTTCCGTACTCCCTGCTGCAATGCGTATTCCTGGCCGAAACGTTTTCTTTTCTAATTCTTTGAAAAAACAGATTTCACCAGGATCTTTGACTGGCCACAACTTTTTAAATAAAACTCCAAATAGACTTATTCATTTCCCTACCTCTCTCAAATTTCATCTAGTTTATTTTAAGATTTATTTCAAAAATATTCAAACAACTTCCATGTGCTGTTTTGAAATTGTCTGTTAATTTAAATATTTTCAAGATATGATTTTGGAGAGAGGAGAATTACGTCAAGATTTTTGGGCTGCACACCACCCTCCTCAACTCCAAAGGCAAGCATCTTGAACTCTGATTTGTATAAAGTTGTGTGATGTTTGCGGTCGTGCATTGATTGCGTGATTTTGGCTTATGTTGGTAAAAAAAACCACGTAAAATTGTACTTGCATGAGTGCTTGTGATGGATAATTATGTTGTCGAACATATGGGTTGCAAATGGTGAGTGGGTACTACCTCATGCCTCGTATGCCATTTTCGTCTAGACGACCACGGAGGAAGGTTGTCAGGGTGGGTATGAGACCATGGGGCTGACATCTCGTGGGACGAGAGTGGTAAGTGAAGGCATGTCGGGGTGTGATGGTAGTAACACTGAGGTAATTATTTCAGCAAGATTGTGTGGTACTAACCCTTGCAGGAAATCTTGAAACCTCCTAAGTCGACTGTAGATCGAGTCTTGTCTGTGTGTCGCTTTACTTTTCGTGCTACCAGAGGTCTTCTCGGAAGGGAATATGGTTTAGTAGGTCGTAAGCCTAATACCAGGTACACACCAATTAGAGAGGCAGGGATGAAGGTATCCATGGCCCTGGACTAAATCCAGTCATCCGGTCAGGGGGCATGGGTGTTTTCGGTTTGGGACCGAGAGGGAATGGCGAGCCTCCCTGTCTTATGGTTTTTCCCTGGCAGCGTAGCCCGGGTGAGGCCGGTCTTCATGGGGAAAAATGGGTGTGTACTGGTTCTGAGTGTTTACTTCTGAGATACCTTACGCGGGATTAGTTTGAGTGACTATTAAAAACCCGTGGGATGTGGGTAATGAGTAAACCCTCTGCAGAGTCAAAAATATTTGAGTAGCCGTGTCCACGATCAAGGACAACTGGTTGACTAGTCAAGTTTCGGTCTGAGTGTCAGTCTTTGGAGGAATTAAACTTAAACAGGATAATGCGTGTGATCCGGGATGATAAGTATTACTATTGTTACGAATTCTATTATGGACTATTCCTATGTGGTATATGGATTTATTAGAGTATCCTTGGGACGGTTCTACCTCCTGGATATTCGATATATTTATTATTTTATTATGTCCTTTATGTGGTGTCACTTAGACGCCCGACTATGGCAACTATTACTACTTCCATATAAGCCCTTTATGTGGTCATACTCAGATGCGTGACCGTGGCATGCATGCTATTACTTATTCATTTTTACCATCATATAAGCCCTTTTTGTGGTGTCGCTCTAGATGCCCAACTGTGGCACGTATAGTAATTTTCCTTCTACAAGCCCCTTTATGCGGTGTCACCAAGACGCCCGACTGCGGCTTGTATTGCTTGTCCTTCCGAGGTGTCGCCTAAGGATGGCAATGGGTAGGGTATGGGCAGGGTAGAGCAATACCATACCCATAGCCGTATAGTTAATGGGTACAAAATTCTACCCATACCTATACCCATGGGTATAAAACTATACCCATACCCATACCCGATGATTACATGTACCCATTGGGTACCCAGCGGGTAGAACAAATAGTACACAAGTTGTCCACGATTTTACACTCACTGATATCACATTTGACACAAAATTGAATTATCTTGGCTCGATAAGAGGTAGATGAGTACATGAACACGAGCAAAATTGAGAAACCACAACAAACTCATAAGTCAATAGGAGTAGATGAGCCACATGACAAATTAATGATTAATTGGCGATAACATAACATTAGTTCACAAATGGGTAGGGTATGGGTATACCCACGGGTACAAGGCTATACTCGTACCCTACCCATGATTTAACGGGTAGGGTATGTATACTATCCATGGGTATAAAAGTGTGCCCATACTCTACCCATGCGGGTACGGGTACCGGTAAAATTGCCATCCTTAGTGTCGCCTCAGACACCCAATCGACAAGCTTATAATTTAATGTTACCATTCCTTGCTTGCTTATACATCATGGGTGGAAATGATTCTGCATAAATGCATCCGTGAATTAATTCTTATGGCATGAAAAAGTTATTAAATGATTTAAGCATGCATCTCACCTGCTTAGCTTATCCGTTTTCTTGATGTTTGAGAGTACATTCAAAGTACTCACTGGCTTGTCCCTGGCTATTATCTTGGCCAGATTGCTTTCGGAGAGGAGCATGATGCCATCAACCCCGGAATCTAGCGTTCGAGGATAGCAGCCTTGTGGGATCGGAATTTACCCAGGTCAACTGTTCATGTGGGAATGGAGTCCCATGGGCACTGGAGATTCCTCGATTCACTTCCGCCGTCAGCCTCAGACTTTTGTCCAAACAAGTAGACCTTCATGGTCTTGTAACTCAGATTTTGTATTTTTCTTGGATTTTCTGTATCAAGTGAGCTTCCACCAGCTAACAGTAGTCCTGGGGATGGTTAATACAAAGGCCTGTTTTCTGGAAACTATTTTTCCGAAAAACCGGTCGCCACATGGGCCCACCATGTGGTTCAAGAGTAGGCACAACTATGACATCTTGTACGGTCTTGGTAGCAAGATATGTTAGAGGACAACCTATCAGTTACGTTGTCAACAACGTCGGTACCAATGGCGGGGGGACGAATAGAACCATTTTCCTTCTCATTGAAATGAGGCGGACCAATAGGCAAAGTTCTTGTCCACCAACGGCTACCAGAATGTTATCCACAATAGTAACCGGGTCTTACTAATAGAGTTGTACACCGAGGGTTTTACCTAAGAAGGGAATTACCAGTACTCAGATAAGTTAGATTACAATAAAGGTTAAACATAATAATGGGATGGTAAAATTGACTTCATATCAAGCAGACCAATGGGAAGGAAGATGTGTTCACACACAAGTATTAGAGTATAATTTTCCAAGGAAAACAGAGCATGGTATACATTATAGGTCACTAAGTACATAACCATTTAGATAAAAGGGCTAGGAGAATCATGATGTTTACCCATACAATATTGTATGGATAATTGATCAAGAACATTTTAGCATTGTGCTTCCAATGTTCCTGTTGACATTTGAAGTACCACATTCGTGCTTCGGGGAAGCATCGACATGGTCATGAGGTAAAGGTCGACTTTGGGTACACAAAGGATCCATCGGGAACAACTTATAAAATAATTCATATAATTTCCTCACGGGAGAATGGCTAACCTTACTAATCAAGATAATATAACAATAGGTCCTCCGGCCACGTGTGCTAGACAATACATTACCGTACTAGGTTACATAAACACCAAATTTATAATTATTGGTGCAACCGAGTTCTGATTTGGGATCCATCATCGAGGATATCAAGGTCCTTCTGTAAGTCTGGATTAGCTGTGAAGAAGGAACTTATTTTCCTTGATCAAATAAGTTAGTGGTTTTGGGTGCTAAGAAAGTTATATGAAATGAAGATAGTAAATCTTCAAAACATATAACACTTCGCACATGCGTGAATGATTTCTAATGATCCGAGAGGAAACAAAACAAAACTTTCCTATATTCATGGTAGTGAGAATGCATGTGAACTTTGGGAAAACACTTCATCTATCAAACATATTCTTCATGAGCTAGGCACAAAGATAATGATTTCAAAATCTTCAACATGAAACATGGAGAAGTTGAGGGCGTCGCCGATCAACTCATCAACAATCCCTCAAGATTTTGATAGGGATGAATTTCCAAAATTATTAGAACAAGGAGTTAGCATTTGTAAGACCAAATGTAATGACTGTTGGAAATATACCCTAGAGGCGATAATAAAATGGTTATTATATTATTCCTTGTTCATGATAATTGTCTATTGTTCATGCTATAGATGCATTCACAGGAAATCGTAATACATGTGTGAATACATAGACCACAACATGTCCCTAATGAGCCTCTAGTTGAGTAGCTCGTTGATCAATAGATGGTCATGGTTTCCTGGCCATGGACACTTTATGTCGTTGATAACGGGATCACATCATTAGGAGAATGATGTCATGGACAAGACCCAATCCTAAGCACAACACACAATTGTATAGTTCGTCTGCTAGAGCTTTTCTAATGTCAAGTATCATTTCCTTAGACCATGAGATTTGTGCAACTCCCTGATACCATAGGAATGCTTTGGGTGTATCAAACGTCACAACGTAACTGGGTGATTATAAAGGTGCACTACAGGTATCTCTGAAAGTGTATGCTGGGTTGGTATGAAACAAGACCGGGATTTGTCACTCCGTGTGACAGAGAGGTATCTCTAGGCCCACTCGGTAATACATCATCATAACGAGCTCAATCTGACTAAGGAGTTAGCCACGGGATCATGTGTTACGGAACGAGTAAAGAGACTTGCCGGTAACGAGATTGAACAAGGTATAGGGATACCGACGATCGAATCTCGGGCAAGTATCATACCGGTAGACAAAGGGAATTGTATACGGGATTGAGTGAATCCTTGACATCGTGGTTCATCCAATGAGATCATCATGGAACAAGTGGGAGCCAACATTGTATCCAGATCACGATGTTGGTTATTGGCCGGAGATGTGTCTCGGTCATGTCTGCATGGTTCCCGAACCCGTAGGGTCTACACACTTAAGGTTCGGTGACGCTAGAGTTGTAATGGGAATTGTATATGTGGTTACCGAAGGTAGTTAGGAGTCCTTGATGAGATCCCAGACATCACGAGGAGTTCCGGAATAGTCCGGAGGTAAAGATTTATATATGGGAAGTCCAATTTCAGTCACAGGAAAGGTTTTGGAGTTTATTTGTATTGTACCAGGACCACCGAAAGGGTACCGGGGGTCTACGGGGAGGTCCACATGGAATGAAAGAGGAAGGGAGCCAGCCCCTGGTGGGCTGGTGCGAGCCAACAGAGGAGGCCCAAGGCGCCTAGGGCAAAACCCTAGGGCGTGGGGGCTGCATCCCTCCAACTTGGGAGGCAAGCCACCCCTAGGGCGCCGCTGCCCCCTCCTCCTAAGGCTGCCACCGCCCCTCCTAGGGTTTTCCTAGGGTGGCGGGCCCCCTTTCCATCCCTCCTATAAATAGTGGGGGTTTTGGCAGGGCTGCACACACCTTGAACATCTCCCCTTGACGCAACACTAATAGAATGGTTCCCTCATAGATACGTATTGAGTAGCACGACCAATACTAGAATGGTGAGTCAACAACCAACATGCTAAGTATGAAACTACCAGTCATTTACTTCCATGCAATAGAGTTTTGTATTGGAATGACACATCAGAGTTCACTTGTCGGTATTCCGGTTAGAAACAACATGGGGACTGATACGTCTCCACCGTATCTATAATTTTTGATGGTTTCATGCTATTATCTTGTCAAACTTTGGATGTTTTGCATACTTTTTATATATTTTTTGGGACTAACATATTAACTCAGTGCCAAGTGCCAGTTCCTGTTTTTTCCATGTTTTTGACCCCTTTCAGAGGAGATTTTGAAATGGAATAAAATCCCTAAAAAGAATTTTTCCGTAACGGAAGAAGATCAGGAGACTTGAGAGCCAAGGCAGGGGGCCCCCACGGGCCCCACAAGCCCCCACCCCCGCGACCAGGGGGGAGGCCGCGGCCCACAGGCTTGTGGGCCCCCTGGACACCCTCTGCCCTAGGGGTTGCACCTATATATTCCCTAAAAATCCCAAAAAAAATCAGGAGATCATCGAAAGTACTTTTCCGCCGCCGCAAGCTTCTCTCTCCGCAAGATCCCATCTGGGGCACGTTCTGGTGCCCTGCCGGAGGGGGGATTCGGATACGGAGGGCTTCTTCATCAACACCATGACCTCTCCGATGATGCGTGAGTAGTTCACCATAGACCTACGGGTCCATAGCTAGTAACTAGATGGCTTCTTCTCTCTCCTGGATCTTCAATACAAAGTTCTCCATGATCTTCATGGAGGTCTATCCGATGTAATCTTCTTTTGCGGTATGTTTGTCGAGATCCGATGAATTGTGGATTTATGATCAGATTATCTATGAATCTTATTTGAGTTTATTCTGATCTCTCTTATGTATGATTTCATATCCTTGTAATTCTCTTCGAGTTGTGGGTTTTGTTTGGCCAACTAGATCTATGATTCTTGCAATGGGAGAAGTGCTTGGTTTTGGGTTCATACCGTGTGGTGACCTCACCCAGTGACAGAAGGGGTAGCGAGGCATGCATCGTGTTGTTGCCATCAAGGGTAACAAGATGGGGTTTTCATCATTAGTTTGAGATTATCCCTCTACATCATGTCATCTTTCTTAAAATGTTACTTTGTTCATCATGAAGTCAATACATTAAATGCATGCTGGATAGCGGTCGATGTGTGGAGTAATAGTAGTAGATGCAGAAAGTATCGGTCTACTTGTCTCGGACGTGATGCCTATATGCTAGATCATTGCCTAAGATATCGTCATGACTTTGCGCGGTTCTATCAATTGCTCGACAGTAATTTGTTCACCCACCGTGATATTTGCTATTATGAGAGAAGCCTCTGGTGAACACTATGGCCCCTGGGTCTACTCCACACCATATTTTCAGCCTTACACTTTTTACTTCGTTGCACTTTCCGCCTTCAGATCTCACTTTGCAAACAATCTTGAAGGGATTGACAACCCCTTTGAAGCGTTGGGTGCAAGCTCATTTGTGTTTGCGCAGGTACTCTGGACTTGATGAGACCCTCCTACTGGATCGATACCTTGGTTCTCAAACTGATGGAAATACTTACTGCTCCTGTGCTACATCACCCTTTCCTCTTCAAGGGAAAAACCAACGCAAGCTCAAGAGAAGACAGAAGGATTTCTGACACCACTGCCGGGGAACGACTTTTGTTGACGTAGCAGAAGAATTTCTGGCGCCGTTGCCCGGGAGGAAGATCAAGTCAAGAAGTCATCCAAGTAGGTGTTGCAAACTCATCTCTTACATTTACTTTGTTTGCCAGTTGCCTCTTGTTTTCCTCTCCCCCATTTCACCAATTTGCCTTTTTCGATTGCCTTTTTCGTTCGCCTTTTTCTCGCTTGCTCTTATTTCGCTCGTGTGTTTGCTTGCTTGCTGAAGTTACCATGAATGAAAACACCAAACTTTGTGACTTCTCGAATACTAACAATAATGATTTTATTAGTACTCCGATTGCTCCCGCCACTAGTGCGAAGTCATACAAAATCAATGCCGCTTTGCTGAATCTTGTTATGAAATAGCAATTCTTTGGCCTTCCTAGTGAAGATGTCGCATCCCATCTCAATACCTTCATTGAGCTTTGCGATATGCAAAAAAAGAAAGATGTGGATAATGACGTGATTAAAGTTAAGCTTTTTCCTTTCTCGTTGCGAGATCGCGCAAAAACTTGGTTTTCTTCTTTGCCCAAAAATAGTATCGATTCTTGGGATAAGTGCAAAGATGCTTATTTATCCAAGTATTTTCCGCCGGTTAAGATCATCTCTCTCTGTAATGATATCATCAATTTCAAGCAACTTGATCATGAACATGTTTCACAATCTTAGGAGAGAACGAAATTAATGATTTGAAATTGTCCCGCTCATGACTTGAGTCTTTGGATGATTATTCAAATCTTTTACGCTGGCTTGAATTTCGCTTCTAGAAATATCTTGGACTCCGCCTCAGGTGGAAATTCATGGAAATCACGTTAGGGGAAGCCATAAAGCTCTTAGAGAACATCATGACGAACTACTCTCACTGGCACACAGAAAGGTCACCTACTAGTAAGAAGGTACACGCTATAGAAGAAATTAACTCGTTGAGTGCTAAGATGGACGAGTTAATGAATTTGGTTGCTAGTATAAGTGCTCCTTTGGATCCTAATGATATGCCCTTGTCTTCTTTGATTGAGAGTAGCAACACTAGTTTGGACGTTAATTTTGTTGGTAGGAATAACTTTGGCAACAACAATGCTTTTAGAGGAAACTATGTTCCTAGGCCTTTTCCTAGTAACTCCTCTAATAATTTTGGCAACTCCTACAACAATTCTCATGGAAATGACAATACATTACCCTCTGATCTAGAGAGTAATATCAAAGAGTTCATCAACTCTCAAAAGATTTTCAATGCGTCCATAGAGGGAAAGCTACTCAAAATTGACGATTTGGCTAAGAGCATTGATATAATGTCTAGTGATGTTGATGCTTTGAAAGTTAGATGTGCTCCTCCCAAAATCACCATGGATTAAACTTTGAAAGCTATGTGTGTTTCCATAATTGAGAGCCAAGAAAGAACCGCCCAAATTCGTGCTAGACATGAATGGCTTAAAAAGGCGTGTTCTCGTGATGAGAATCACGAAGATCTTAAAGTGCTTGGTGTGACTCCCATTGAATCTTTGTTTTCTTGTGTCAAACCTAATGATTATGGGGCTGGATATGAATCCACTTTGGTTGAAAAGTGCCCCAATGATTCGGAGTCCATCTATCTTGATGCTAAAAGCATTGAAAGTGGAGTAGAAGATGTTAAAACTTTGAGTAGTAATGAAATTACTATCGTGGATTTCAAGGAATTCAATTATGATAGTTTCTCCTTGATTGAATGCATTTCCTTGATGCAATCCATGTTAAACTGTCCACATGCTTATAGCCAAAACAAGGCCTTTACCGATCATATCGTCGAAGCTATGATAAAATCTCTTGAAGAGAAACTTGAATTGGAAGTATCTGTCCCTAGAAAGCTTCATGATGAGTGGGAACCTACCATAAAAATCAAAATCAAAAACTATGAATGCAATGCTTTGTGTGATTTGGGTGCTAGTGTTTCTGCGACTCCAAAGTATTTATGTGATGTTCTGGGTTTTAATGAGATTGAAGAGTGTTCTCTTAATTTGCATCTTGCTGATTCTACTGTCAAGAAACCCATGGGAAGGATCAATGATGTTCTTATTGTTGCAAATAGGAACTATGTACCCGTGGATTTCATTGTGCTTGACATTCATTGCAATCCTACATGCACTATTACTCTTGGTAGACCTTTCCTAAGTACTATCGGTGCTATCATCGATATGAAGGAAGGGGATATTAGATTTCAATTTCCTTTAAGGAAGGGCATGGAACACTTTCCTAGAAATAAAATAAGATTGCCTTATGAATCCATGATGAGGTCCACTTATGGTTTGAGCACCAAAGACGACGATACGTGATTCTATGGCTTTTATGCCTAGCTAAGGGCGTTAAACAATAGCGCATGTTGGGAGGCAACCCAATGAATTTATCTTTTATTTCTGTTTTGCTGCGTCCAAACCATCACAATTCTGTTGTGATTGTGTTTTTTGTGTTTCTTTTTGTGTTTGGGCCAATCAAAACCTTTATGACTAGTCTTGGTAATGGTTGTTTGATCCTGCTGGAAAAAGACAGAAACTTTTCGCTCATGAGATGATTTTTCATGTTTATTCAGAAAAGCTTTTGAGTTGATTCTTTTTGCTGCTGGTTGATATGAATTTTGACCAGGCAGTCATAATTTTTCAGATTTTTTGAGGTACCAGAAGTATACGAAGCATACAGATTGCTACAAACTGGTCTGTTTTTGACAGATTCTGTTTTTATTGAGTTGGTTGCTTGTTTTGATGAAACTATGGTTAGTATCGGGGGGTACTAGCCATGGAAAAGTGAGAATATAGTAGACCAACACCAATATAGATAGAATTCAAGTTTGCTACAGTACCAAAAGAAGTGGTAGTTTGTTTTCTTGTGCTAATGTTATCACGAGTTTCTTTTTAAGTTTTGTGTTGTGAAGTTTTCAAGTTTTGGGTAATGTTCTCATGGACGCTGAGATAGGAGTGGAAAGAGCTCAAGCTTGGGGATGCCCAAGGCATCCCAAGCCAAATTCAAGGACACCAAAAAGCCTAAGCTTGGGGATGCCCCGGGAAGGCATCCCCTCTTTCGTCTTTAATCCATCGTTAACACTACTTGGAGCTATATTTTTATTCACCACATGATATGTGTTTTCCTTGGAACGTCTTGTATCTTAGGAGTCTTTTCTTTTTGTTGTGTCACAATCATCCTTGCTGCACACCTTTTTGAGAGAGAGATACATGCACTCATCGTGATTTTGCTAGAATGCTCATAGTGCTTCACTTATATCTTTTGAACTAGATACTTTTGCTCTATGTGCTTCACTTATATCTTTTAAAGCACGGCGGTTCCTGACTTGGTAGTTGGCTTATGCTATGAAAGTAGTCCCAAATGTGATATGTACCCAAAGAGGATGCAAAAACCTCCATCTTCATGTGCATTGAGTAGAAATAGAAGTTTTAATTCCTCTCAATTAGTTTTGAGACGTGGATTTGGTAATATTAAGAGTTATGTTAGTAGGGTGTTGTGAATCTAGAAATACTTGTGTTGAAGTTAGTGATTCCCGTAGCATGCACGTATGGTGAACCGCTATGTTAGGAAGTTGGAGCATAATTGATCTATTGATTGTCATCCTTTGTGTTGAGGTCGGGATCGCGCGATGGTTAACACCTACCAACCCTTCCCCTCGGAGTATGCGTTTAGCACTTTGTTTCGATTACTAATAAAAACTTTCGCAACAAGTATGTGAGTTCTTCATGACTAATGTGAGTGCATGGTATAGATGCACTTTCACCTTCTACCATTGCTAGCCTCTTTTGTGCCGCGCAATTCTCGCCGGTGCACAAACCCACCATATGCCTTCCTCAAAACAGCCACCATACCTACCTACTATGGCATTTTCATAGCCATTCCGAGATATATTTCCATGGAACTCCCACCGTTCCATCTCATGACTTGTGCCTTCACTCTCATATTGCCATTGCATGATCGTAAGATAGCTAGCGAGATGTTTTCAACGTCATACGCCATGCTAGATCGCTGCACATCCCGGTACACTACCGAAGGCATGTCCTATAGAGGCATCATCATTGTGAGGTTTGAGCTGCGAGTAAATAAAAGTGCGATGATCATCATTATTAGAGCATTGTCCCATGTGAGTAAAAAAAGAGGCCAAAGAGCTCAAAAACAAAAAAAAAGAAAAAAAGAAAAATAAAAAGAGGCCTAAGAGCCCAAATGAAAAAAAAGAGAAAAAGAGAGCAGGGACAATGCTACTATCTTTTTCCACAATTGTGCTTCATAATAGCACCATGTTCTTCATGATTGAGAGCTTCTTGCTTTGTCACTACCATATGCTAGTGGGAATCTTCATTATATAACTTGGCTTGTATATTCCAATGATGTGCCTCCTCAAAATTGCCCTAGGTATTCGTGAGCAAGCAAGTTGGATGCACACCCACTAGTTCTCCTTTTGAGCTTTCACATAGTTATAGCTCTAGTGCATCCCTTGTATGGTAATCCCTACTCATTCACATTGATATCTATTAATGGGCATCTCCATAGCCTTTTGATACGCCGAGTCAATGTGACCATCTCCTCCTTTTTGTCTCACAACCACCACCACACTCAATTCCACCTATAGTGCTATATCCATGGCTCACGCTCATGTTGTAGCGACCCGACTCAAGACGAGTCAAGCCTCTAGTGTTTCCGCTAGTCTTCGTTAGATATCTCATGAGATGGCCTTCAGCCACTTTATTGTAATCCTTTATTGTAATAAAGTACTCGTTATGAGATTTCGTTTAATAAAGTTGTGTGACTGAACTCTTGAATATATACATTAATGTACTGAGTGTGTACCAGCATGATCTTGGGATGGTACGGAAACACCAGAGGCTTGACTCGTCTTGAGTCGGGTCGCTACAGAAATGGTATTCAGAGCACACGCTCACCATAGGACGTAACCTCTAGGAATGGAAAAGCCTTAGGAAGAAAACTATTTTCTTATGTCTATAAATCCTCTATTTTCTCTTCTAACCATTTCTGACTTCTCTCCGATTTTCCAATGTTTTAGATGGCCACCTTCATCCCCGTTAAATTCACGGAGTTTTGCCAGCCCGACGCCACTATGCCTTTCGGAAAGGAGCTGGTACAGATCTCCAAGGACTTGAGAATTGCTCTGTCGACTATCACAGGGAAGCCAACTTCGTCTTACCCGGAGGATTCACGCTACAGGATCGAGGTGCACGTTCCCGGAAGGACATTCGAGCCGCGCACTGAGTCGGAGGATTTCAAGTTCATCGCACCCAACTAGATTCTCGGAAGGGACATGGCGGTCCATTGTGCACTCGTACGTATCAAGGAAGAGTACAAAGGCTGCCCTATTTCACCAGACCTATTCACGGTATCCCGGAGAAGCAAAGACGGAGAAATCATCTCAAGCAAGACCAAGGACGCTCTCCTGTCTTATGCCCAGACCTTGGAGAAGCACAACGGGACTCTGGAGCATCGTGTGATCAAGGACGCCAGGAAGATCAAGGAACCGTCGCTCCGCGAACTCGAACTCGAAGAAGCAGCCCGGGAAGCCCACTATGAGCACGAACTGGAGGTGAAGGACTTTCTGGAGAGGATCGAGAAGCTGAAGACTCGAGTTGCATACCTGGAGGAGGAACTGGACATGGGCGAGAACCTTCATCCCGAAGGTGACGTAGCCCCCTTGATCAGCAACGACGAGGACTATGAAGAAAGCTCCACCGAAGGACCCATCACCATGCTTTTCTGAGGAGGACACTTAGATTGGACCACCAAATTTATTTTATCGTTAAACGTTTAGGCCGATGTTTAGGATTATCGGATTTTGTATCCCCGTGTGAACCTTTGTGATGGTATTGAATAAAATGTGTGGTGTGATACTTGTTTGTTGCATTTTTATATGGGTAGTGTAATTACTCTTAGACCATTGTTCTATGCTAATCTCACCCCTCTACAAACATCAGATGCCTCCGAGACGTGCCCCTACCTCCAACTTTCCGCCGGAACTCACCCAGTTGATTCAGCAACAGAACACCCTGATGCAGCTGATCATCCAGAACCAGAACAATAACAACAACCATCATCCACCCCAGGCCGACAATCTCACCCGTTTCCTAAGGTTGAACCCTCCGACTTTCTCCAGCAGCATTGAGCCCATTGTGGCAGATGATTGGCTCCGCAAGATGGAGCGGGAACTTATCAGTGTTGGTTGTACTGAAGCTGAGAAGGTGCGCTTTGCCGCGCATCAACTTGAAGGCCCTGCAGCTGTATGGTGGGAGAACTACACCACTACATACCCCATTGCTGGAGTCACTTTGGAGCAGTTCAAGCAAGCCTTCCGTACCGCACATGTCTCAGCTGGTGCAATGAGTCTGAAGAAGCGTGAGTTTCGCAACTTACGCCAGGGGAATCGCTCTGTGGCTCAGTATGTCGATGAATTCAGCATGCTCCCCCGTTATGCACCTCGGCAACCTTCAAGCGGAAGCCCAGCGAGGGAGTCGGCCACTACTGTTAACCACGCTAGTACCTAGTCCAGGTTTATCGCCTATTTGAGATAAACCCGCACGGAAGTCCGGCTGAGGTTTCCGCCACGGCCCCAAACAATGTGCGCAGGGTTCCCAAGCCCACCATCCGGGTGCCACTTGGTACACCGTGCCACTGCCTACCGCATCATAGCCCACCTCTAAGGTCAGCACTATGCACGGCCTCCAGCATAACTATAAACACCAGAAACTACTTGCAATTCCTGGACCGAGTACTAGGCGATTAATAAGTCGAGAGGGTCAATTAAGTATCCCAACGTGTGGTAGTATCTAGTCTTGGATTACATACACGGAACTCTGTTCCCAAGGACGGTTCCAATGAAACAACCCGCCATGCACTCCTACATAGCCTTTCACCGGTACCTTTACCAAATCAGGTTCAACACACAACCTTTATTAGAAGAACACATTCTCACAATCCTGTTCATCACCCAGATGACAGACCAAACACAACTCTAAGCATAGCATGCATAGCAGGATAAGACACATCATGGCTCAAGCATCTACCAGGTATGCTAGGTTGCAAGGTTTAGCTAATTACTGTGACAAAGACAGGTCATGCAAAGGAATGGGTTCAACTAACGTGGTAAAAGCATTTGAAGCATTTTGACCTAATGCAATAAATAAGAGCAGGAGCAAGAACATGGGATTTATCGGGATGATCAAAATTGTTGCTTGCCTTGTTTCTTAGCAGAGGGGTGATATCCGTCAGTCGGATAATCAGTCGTATCCGGAGGGGCGGGGCCTATCGAATAACAACATACGGTTAATAAAAATCATATGCAACAATCATGATGCATGAACATGGCATGAAATGAAGGGTGATATGATTCAATGTGGTTGGTGAAACCTTAGTTTGCATCTGGTTTGAAATCCAAATTCAAATATCATTTGAAATGGCATATTTATCTTAATCTTTTAACTGATTTGACTTGATGTTGTTTCATAACTTTGTTTTTCATGCATGAAAATAGCACCATTGTGTTCATTGAATTTTTCTGATCAATTTGCATGCATTATTTGTCTGATTTGGAGTTATAATCAATTTTCTATGAATTTCTAAAGTTTTGCAATTATTCTGGAATTATTTTAAAATCAGAATTGGACTTATTGCATCAGCATGACATCACCAGGTCAGCTGGCCGTTTGAAAGTCAAACCTGACTAGTGGGAGCCACTGGTCAGTGACTCTGGCCAGTTTTAGATTAAGTTTAAACTTAATTAGCTATTTAACAGAGCTGGACCCACATGTCAGTGGCTATTTAACTTTTAATATAATTTTTATTTTTATTTTGAGTAAACTTAATTAGTCAGGGGGCTGGCCCCACTAGCCAAAGACTTAGGGGAGTCAACCCCACCGGCGATGGGGTCAAACCCACCGGCGGCGAGGCTCCGGCGACCACCAGAACGGCGGAGGGCCTCGGGTTTGCTATTCCGATGACCAAACGCACGGCGGAGGGCACCAGACGATCGGCCGCTCGATCGTAGATCCATTTTGGCTATGCACAGGGGCTGAAACGACTGGAGATGACGCCGGCGACGAGCTCGGCGGCTGCCGGAGCTCGGGCATCATCGGGATCACAACTACAGGGTCTATCACGCACGAGGCTGGGCTCATACCGCACCTACGCGATGCACCGAAGCTGCTGGTGGCCTCACAACAACCAGCCGATCACCGGAGAGCTACTGGCGACGAGCTCCCGCGGCGGATCTCATCGGGCTCCAGTGGAATCGGGGCCTAGAGCACGGGATCAAAGGGGAAAATGAGGGGGAAAGCACCCTCGGCTCACGAGGAGTGCAGAGGCGACGAGAGCGGGGTCGGGGACGGTCTGAGGAGAGAGAACGACGGCGGCGAGCTCCGGGGATCCGAGGTTGAAGACCATGGCGTCACGACGTCTCAGGGGTTCCTGGCGTCGAGCAGCTAGCTGGAGAGCTTTAGGAGACCACGGCGATGCTTTTGCGCGGCTCAGGTGAGAGGGAGAGGGGCTGGAGCGACGGCGAGCTCGAGCTCGGCTCGGGCTCTAATGGCCGCCGAGAGGGGAGAGAGCAGGGGGCGAATGAGGAGGGGGAGAGCACGGGAGGAGGTTGCGGGAGGCTTATCCCTTCCTTGCAAACGCGAAGCGGCGGCCAGGTAGGCACGCACGTGTGTGGCCGCGCCGGAGGGAGCGGCGGCCACCTATTGCTGCCGACTGGCAGAAGGTAGACGACAGGGGAGGAGCTGGGCCTGGGCCAGGTAAGCGACAGGTAAGCTATTTTCTATTTCTTTTTTTTACATTTTCTATTTTTTCTTTTCTGACTTGGTTTTATTTTAGTTTTGGCTCCAAACTATTCCAAAAATAGTTTGGAACATGCTGGGGTGTTATTTGGAATATTTCCAAACGCATATAAAGTTTTCAACATTTTTGGAAACTTTGGATTATTTGAAATCAATTAGATAGTTGATTTCGGTAACTTTTAAATTTAAACTAAAATGCCAAAAGTATTTTGAAAATATATTTCACCCCTGATACTTTGTTTTCAACATTTATCAGAAATGATGAACTTTTCTGATGGCCATTTTGGATTCTTTAAATTGCCACCAATTTTGAATTGCTTTTGAATATAGAGTTGCTTGGGTTTGCTTTTGTTTTCTTTGCTTTTCTTTTGATTTCATTTCATTTACTTGGATGCAATGTAGAAGACATGAGCACAAACTTGCTATACTCTATTAGGGATTCAGGGATGTGACAACTCACCCCCACTCAAAAGAATCTCGTCCCGAGATTTGGAAGTCGTCAGGAATAGCGCGGGATACTCAAGTCGAAGACGATCCTCTCTTTCCCATGTTGCCTCTTTTTCAGAATGATTTGACCATTTAACTTTAAGAAACTTGAGGTTTCGACGTCAAGTGGTACGCTCAGCTTGATCAAGAATACGAATAGGGTATTCTCGGTATGAAAGGTTATCTTGGAGATCAAGCGTTTCATGGTCCACTTCACGGATAGGATCCCAAAAGCAACGCCTGAGTTACGAGACGTGGAATACATCATGAACCTTGGAAATATGTGGAGGAAGTTCCAACTGGTAGGCAACTTCTCCTCGTTTGGCAAGAATGCGAAAAGGACCGATGTAACGAGGAGCCAACTTGCCCTTGTACCGAAACGATGGGTACCCTTCAAATGTGTAACCCGAAGGTAAGCCTTCTCGTCAACTTCAAAGGTCACAACCTTATGATGACGATCATATTGGCTCTTTTTACTAGACTGGGCTGTTTTCAACTTTTCACGAATAATGCGAACTTGCTCTTCTGCTTCCTGGATCATATCCGGACCAAAGAGTTGATCTCTCCGGTTTCTAACCAATTAAGAGGGGTTCGACATCTTCGTCCATAGAGAACTTCAAAAGGGGCTTTGCCCAAGCTTGACTGCTAACTAATGTTATAAGCAAATTTGGTGAATGGAAGGCACTTCTCCCAATTCATACCGAACGATATAACACAAGCTCAGAGCATATCTTCTAGGATTTGATTCACTCTTTCTACTTGACCACTTGATTGAGGATGGAAAGCAGTGCTGAAAGATAGGTGAGTCCCCATGGCATTCTGAAAACTCTCCCAGAAGCAAGAAGTAAAGATACTTCCACGGTCTGAGTTAATCTCCAGAGGAACACCATGAAGAGACACTATTTGAGAGATATATAACTCTGCTAGATGGCTAGCTGTTATACTCTCACGAAATGGAAGAAAATGAGCTACTTTGGAGAGACGGTCAATGACCACAAAGATAGCATTATTTCCTTTCTTGGTCTTGGGAAATCCAATGATGAAATCCATACTGACCTTATCCCATTTCCACTCAGGAATAGCTAAAGGTTGAAGGGTGCCAGCAGGCCTTTGATGTTCTGCCTTAACTCGACGACAAACGTCGCAGTTAGCAACGAACTCAGCAATTTCTCTCTTCATCCTAGTCCACCAAAACCTCTGGCGTAGGTCCTGATACATCTTAGTACTACCGAGATGAATAGTGAGAGGAGAATCATGAGCCTCCTTAAGGATCAACTGCCGCAGACGTTTGCTCTTAGGAACCACTAGACGGTTCTGAAAGAACACGCACCTTGCTCATTGGTAGAGAAACCCCTAGCGTTTCCGCTAGCAATATTCTCCTTGATCCGGGATATACCCTTATCATATGTCTGCACGGCTATGATTTGATCCCCAAGAGTAGGTTTTGCCACCAGGTTAGAAAGGAATCCTTGAGGAACAATGTGAAGGTTTAACTTCCGAAATTCCTCATAGAGATGTGGTTGACCTCGTTGTAACATCAAATTGTTACAATAAGACTTGCGACTTAGTGCATCAGCCATAACATTGGCCTTCCCTGGGGTGTAAGTTATACCTAAGTCGTAATCTGTGATCAACTAAACCCACCGTCTATGCCTGAGATTCAAATCGGGCTGGGTGAAGATATATTTTAGACTTTGGTGATCAGTGAATATTTCGCAACGATTACCAAGAATGTAATGTCGCCAGGTTTTAAGTGCATGGACTACAGCTGCAAGCTCGAGATCATGTGTGGGATAATTATACTCATGTGGACGCAACTGTTGAGATGTGTATGCAATCACATGACGATCATGCATGAGAATGCAACCTAATACTTGTCGCGAGGCGTCGCAATAGATAACAAAGTCCTTAGAAAAATCTGGTGGTAGCAACACACGTGCGGAAGTCAGGCATCTTTTCAGTTCCTGGAAACTATGCTCACACTATGGTGTCCACTCAAACTTTTTATCTTTCTTGAGGAGTTCAGTTAGAGCCTTTGCAACCTTGGAGAAATTCTCGACAAAACGGTACAATAGCTCGCTAGACCAAGAAAACTCCTAACTTGCTTAACCGATTCAGGTTTAGTCCAATCAAGGACGGCTTGAACTCTCTCGGGGTTGACAGCAATACCCTTACCAGAGATTACGTTGCCTAGATAGGTCACTTCTGGTAACCAAAATTCACATTTTGAAAACTTGGCATAAAGGCGATGCTCTCGAAGTTTCATCAATACCAGTGTCGTGGGTATAAGTCTGACAGTAGATGTGTAGGGTACGAAAGGATGGGCAGAGCCTTAGCTACTGCGAGGTTGTATGAGTTCAGGCCCCTCTACGGTGGAGGTAAAAGCCCTACGTCTCAGTGCTCTTGGGAGCTTGTTGTCGAGTGGAATATGGATTACAGTGAATTGCTAACCCCTGCACCAGTGGGGAAGGGCGGCTTATATAGAGTGCGCTACCCTTCACAACGGTTCGGTGCACAGGGGTGGAGTAGTGGTGAATAACTGCATACGTTACAAGTAACGTATGTCTTAAATGCTAATAAAGGTACATGGAAACGTATGACCGTTGCCCTCCAGGGGGTTACGATGTACAGAGTGGAATCTAGTCGGTAAGTTTGATACGCTCCGAATGCTCATCTCCGACTGGGTGATGGAGGAATCGTCACCGACTGGATGATGGGAAGTCCTTAATTCAGTCGGAACTGACTAAGGTCCTTATCCCTTATGAAGGGTAGTCCTTGGGTAGGACCCATAGGGCAGGCCTATGACCCTACCCTAGGACTATAACCCCATCATTAGTCCCCGAATGGATTGGGGTTGGAACGACGAAGCGATGCTTGGAGTACGGATCCGACTGGTATGGATGCGACTTTGGCGTTGTTTGCCTCGATCCATTTTATCCTCTTGACCAGAGATCCGAGTGGATGTTTTTGTGAAACGAACCATCAGGGACCGAGTGCTTCCGCAGAATCTTTTGACGTGACCAGTCAACTGACAGCGGCGGATTTTCTGGGATCCTCAAATTTCGGTTGCCGCGCGCTCAGCGGGGGTGACGACATCGTAATCGAGTAGTATCCGCCGCCTCAATTTCCGTGCCTTCATCTCCTCCACTAATATCGCAGCAACCGGTCGGGGGATAAGATTTAAGGGCCACCTGCTAGTGACCCAGTCGGAACCTTATTTAAACCTCTACAGCGAGGGTTTCTCGTTGCACTCGCCTGATAGCTCGCACTTGCCCCGCTTCTCTCGTCACCTCCTGCGCGTCCCAAGCTCCTTCCTTCCCGTTCTCCCCCGCGGATCTGCAGCCTCCTCCATGACGAAGGGGCAGACGAGCAAGCTCGAGGCGCGGAAGAAGAAGAAGGCGGCGGCTCCTGCTCAGTGGCAGCAGCGAGCACTGCCGGTGGGTTGGATCCAGGGGGATTTCCTCCCCTCCACGGTGACGAAGGAGGACATGCTGGAGCTGGTGGAGCAAGGCATGATCGAGCACAAGACGTGGAGGCTGCCGGCGGAGGGCGAGACGGAGCCGGCGCCCTAGGAGGGGGAGCGCGTCTTGCTGCTCAGTCACATGTACCGAGGCTTCTCTCTGCCTCCTCATCCCTTCTTCAGAGGTATAATGAACCACTTCGGGGCGCGGCTCCACCATTTTCCTCCCAACGCAATAGCTCATCTCTCTGCCTTCGTCGTGTTGTGCGAGTGTTTTATCGGCTGCCCTCCCCATTGGGGGCTCTTTAAGCACATCTTCTCTGCTAGATCTCAAACCATCAAAAGACTTAGCCAGTGGGACGACAAAACTCACCTCCTCCAGCTCTGCGGAGGCTTAGGCTTCCAAAAGAAAAGTAAAAGTAGCTATCCCGCTCTTCAGTTGTCTGAATCTGCTTAGGAACTGGCAGTCGACTTGGTTTTACTGCCAGGACGTTGCTTGCTCGAATGCCGCAACTGGACTGCCACCTTTTAGCCTAGACTGACCGGCTCCGCCTAGGCAGCTTGCACTCACGAAGATGGAGAAGATCCAGATCCAGCCTCTGGTCGATGCGTTGGTAGAGGTCGTCCGAAAGGGGGTCACTGGCATAGACTTGCTGGAGATTTTTCTGGGTAGGCGTATCCAGCCTTTGCAAGCTCGACACCACGCCATGTGGCACTACTCGGGGCCTAAGGACTCCACTCGGACTAACACCGAGTGCGTGACCGGGGAGCTTGTGACGTCGTGGGTTCGCAACATCACAGGCGCCCGCGATAACCCCAGAGGAGCCCGGCGAGTGAAGCCCTTCCGCGCGGACAACCCTCCTCCGAATGAGGTGAGTATAACTTGTCGAGTGCACACAATTGTCTTAGATTTATCGCTTTTTCTTGTATCACTGTCTGACGTCTGACGTTGTCGACTGTATCTTGTGCAGGCGTGGACCAACTGGTTTTGTCCTGTCTCGAACGGGAATCCGGCCGAGGAAGAGGAAGGTAGCCAGGAGGGCAGCATGGAGAGCGTCGAATACGTCTCCGACAGTGGGGAGACGGAGAAGGAGTCCGAAGAAGAAGAGGGGGAAGTTGAGGAGCAGAACTCGCCACCCCCACCACCAGAGCCTCGAACTAAACGCCGCCATGAACCCGTGGCTCCGTCGGCTCCTCCAGCGGCTTCGAGTGCCCCGCCAGCTCCTCCTGTGGTTCCGAGTGCCTTGCCAGCTTCTCCCGTGGTTCTGAGTGCTCGGAGCACCAAGAGGACCAGGGACTCTGCTGCTGAGCCTGCGGGCCAGCCTTCTAAGGTGGCCAAACCGAGTGGATCCAAACCTCGGAAGGCTTTGCCGCGGATGAGGATTGATGTTCCCGTCGCCTCAGCGTAAGTGTATTGTTCTTCTATCTTCTTCCAGTATTTGATTGAACTCATGCTTATTGGTCGAGTGAATTTTACTCGACAGAGCTGCCACCTCTGCCACTTCTCTGCCGCGCCAGGAAGACGATCCCATGGATACGGAAAATGTTGTCACGTCCCAGCAAGGTACGTCGTGGCGACTCCGAGAGCTTACATTATTGTTTCACGAATTCTGTCTTTGGTCTTGTCCTTTTTTCTGTGGTCTTACGTCGTTTGGTCGGGCTTCCTTCAGAGGTGATTCATGTGGAGGATGGCGACCAGAAGAGGTCCGAGCAAGCTGCGGCGCCTGTCCTTGAGGCTGTTCCGTTTGTTACTACTCCCGCCGGGGACGCACCGACAACCGAGACGATGCCGTCGACTGAAACGGCGCTTATCGCTGCTGAACCGACTGGAGCAGGACTTGGGATGCCCAAGGAGTCGCTTGTGGTGCCAGGTCCGTCGACTGTCCAGTACGACGTCCAGCGCCTCCCGGAAGATCAGGTGGGAGCTGCCAAGGGGGCCATGGTGCAGGCGGAGTTGATGGCGGGTGATGCCAAGAGAGTGTACGACTCTATCGCGTCTGTGTACAAGCGAAGCTTGGAACTCCGGGACGATATCCGAGTAAGTGGGCTAGTAAGTATTTGCTTTCCCCTTGTAACCCAGTGGGTGTTTAAGCCAGATACTCAGATACAGAATGATTAGTTTGCAGTGGGTTCACTCTTAGTGAACCCAGTGGTTGTAGTCCCTGAGACTTCTGTCGAGTGCTTGCACCGGCAGTTGTCTTTATATAAATTTTCTTTAACTTGATCAGATCAAAACTAATCTGTTCGAATGTTACCGGTGGGGGCATTCCGAGTGCACCTACTGGATTAGTCCCCGAGAGTAATTTTACTCAGGTCGGGTAGTAGTAGCCTCATTGGCTTGTTTTTTGCTATGTATCTCAATAGGGCGGACATGTTTGAGCTTCATGCCAGTGGGGTCACTCTTAGTGAACCCACTAGGTGTAGTCCCCGAGACCACTGTCGACTGCTTGCGTCGGCAGGGGTCTGAAGAACTTCGAGTTTGTATTGTTGTCCTTGTTGAATTTGTCTGATCGTCTCTTCGCGCCGACTTGCCGAAGACTTGCGAGATGGGATCAGCGTACGACACTCTGAAAGCTGAAAAGATTCAGTTTGCTGCGGAACTGGATGCAGCAATGCTTGCCTTGGCTGGTCTGAAGGGTGTTCTGACTGAATGAGAGAAGTCCTTGGAGGAGTCCCGTGAGGCAAACAATGCATTGGTGGCCGAAATGGAGAAAATGGGGAAACAAAGAACCGAGCTGATGGGACAGATGCAGGTGATGAACAGGCGGTGCATAGCACAAGAGAAGTACGTCAGTGACTGGGCAAGGAACATGATTGTGCTTCTCGGTGGTAAGTTCTGGTTTTCCGAGTGCTTCTTGACTATGTATTTCATTCTGCGCTTACTTTTTGCTCGTCTTCTCTTTGCAGATTTTTGCATGGACGCTAAGGCTGAAGCAGCTGACGTTGAGCGGTCGGTTCTTCCGAACGTTCCACTCGGCAAGGACGCCAATCGGGACATGCTCCGAGCGCACATTCGCCTGGGCAAAGTGGGACCTTTCATCGGTCGACTGAGAGAGGTCGTCGGCCGAATCGACAAGGAGCTATGGCCCGAAGACGAGTCTCGGCAAGAGATGGAAGGGTTGATGACTCGGCTGGAGGAGGTCCCAAACCGAGTGCAGGCGTGGAAGAAGTCTGCGGCTCGCTGTGGTGCGGACGTGGCACTGTCGCTGGTCCGAGTGCACTGCAAGGAGGCTCACGAAGAGAAGATGAAGGCGTTGCAAGTCGCCAACACCAAAAAGCTTCGATTCGAAGATTTCATGGAGACCTTCCTTGAGAGCGCCACTCGCATCACAGACGGGATCGACCTCGACACTTTTGTGGAGCCTGCCAGTCCCAGTGCCAGTCCTGACGACTCTTGAGAAAACTTTTACCTCGGTATGCCGAGTGTTAGTTGTATGAAACTTTGGCCACTGCTGTTGGCCGTCACATTCGTGGTTCGGTGTGGATAAGCTTGATCTACACCGAACCAACTATCTTTAAATGAACTCTGAATTTGAATCGAATCTTTTGCTCTTCCTTTGCCAAAGAGTTGTTGACACGATTTTGGCTCGTGGTTTTTGTTTGGCGTTTCTTGGTGAAGCCAATGGAAAACATGCGGAGCATGTAATTGTCAGTTGTCTTGACATCTGCATGAGCCTCAATAAGGGTCTGCTGAGTGTCCGAGTGGATCTGTAGGATACACTCGAAGGCAATTGTGTACTTAGGCGATTCGTGATCGCGGCTAAGTCTTCGAGTGCGAATGTAAGGTCGTACTCAGAGCGAGTTGTTACTCATGTAATTGTCAGTTGTCTTGACACTACATGAGCCTCAATGAGGTTCTGCTACTCATGTAATTGTCAGTTGTCTTGACATCTACATGAGCCTCACTGAGGGTCTGCTGAGTCTCCGAGTGGATCTGTAGGATACACTCGAAGGCAATTGTGTACTTAGGCGATTCGTGATTGCGGCTAAGTCTTTGAGTGCGAATGTAAGGTCGTACTCAGAGCGAGTTGTTACTCATGTAATTGTCAGTTGTCTTGACATCTACATGAGCCTCAATGAGGTTCTGCTACTCATGTAATTGTCAGTTGTCTTGACATCTACATGAGCTTCAATGAGGGTCTGCTAAGCCTCCGAGTGGATCTGTAAGATACACTCGAAGGAAGCTTTCTATTTAGGCGATTCTTGATCGCAGACAAGTCCCCGAGTGCGACGTTTAGTGCACATTCGGATAAAGTTAGTACTTAGGAGATTTTGGATCGCGTCTAAGTCCTCGAGTGCGACGTTTAGTGCACACTCGGAGAAAGTTTGTACTTAGGCGATTCTTGATCGCAGCGAAGTCCCCGAGTGCGACGTTTAGTGCACACTCGGAGAAAATTTGTACTTAGGCGATTCTTGATCGCAGCTAAGTCCCCGAGTGCGACGTTTAGTGCACACTCGGAGAAAGTTTCTACTTAGGCGATTCTGGATCGCAGCTAAGTCCCCGAGTGTGACGTTTAGTGCACACTCGGAGAAAGTTTGTACTTAGGCGATTCTTGATCGCAGCTAAGTCCCCGAGTGCGACGTTTAGTGCACACTCGAAGAAAGTTTGTACTTAGGCGATTCTTGATCGCAGCTAAGTCCCCGAGTGCGACGTTTAGTGCACACTCGGAGAAAATTTGTACTTAGGCGATTCTTGATCGCAGCTAAGTCCCCGAGTGCGACGTTTAGTGCACACTCGGAGAAAGTTTGTACTTAGGCGATTCTGGATCGCAGCTAAGTCCCGGAGTGCGACGTTTAGTGCACACTCGGAGAAAGTTTGTACTTAGGCGATTCTTGATCGCAGCTAAGTCCCCTAGTGCGATGTTTAGTGCACACTCGGAGAAAGTTTGTACTTAGGCGATTCTTGGTCGCAGCTAAGTTTTTTTTTTGAGACCGGAGTCTGCGACCGCGGAAGAATTTTGAATCTGCAAAAACTCAATCTGCTTTGTATTACTTCAACGATACTTGTTCTTTACATTGCTTCAGTCGACGGTCACGTGTAGAAGCGCTTCAGCAGATCTCCGTTCCATGCTCGCGACTCGTCCGTTTCCCTGTCGAGGTTGTAGAGTCGATATGCTCCGTTGTTCAGCACCTTGGAGATGATGAAGGGTCCTTCCCAGGCGGGAGACCAACTTGTGAGGTCTCTGCTGATCCACTCGGAGCACCAGGTCGCCTGCTTGGAATGTACGACTCCTGACGTGCCACGCGTGAAAGCGCCGCAGATCTTGTTGATAAATGGTTGAGCGAGTTAGTGCCATCTCGCACTCCTCCTCTAGAAGATCCACTCCGTCTTGCCTTGCTTGCTCTGCTTCAGCTTCGGAGAAGAGTTCAACTCGTGGAGCGTTGTGAAGCAAGTCACTCGGAAGGACTACCTCTGCTCCGTAAACGAGGAAGAACGGGGATCGCCCTGTAGATCTATTTGGTGTTGTGCGGAGACCCCAAAGCACCGAAGGTAGCTCGGTGACCCATACACCGGCGGCATGTCCCACTTCTCGCAAGAGTCGAGGCTTCAAACCTTGCAGAATAAGTCCATTCGCCGGCTCTGCTTGCCCGTTTGTTTGGGGATGTGCCACAGATGCAAAATCCACTCGGATACCTTGGCGTGTACAGAAACCTTTGAATCTGTCCGAGTCAAAGTTTGTTCCATTGTAAGTGATTATGCTGTGAGGTACCCCGAATCTGGAGATGATGTCCCTGACAAACTTGATGGCCGTAAGGGCGTCGAGCTTCTTGATCGGCTTGGCTTCAATCCACTTTGTGAACTTGTCGACTGCCACCAACAGATGTGTGAATCCCCCTTGGCCTGTCCTGAATGGACCGACTGTATCTAATCCTCATACTGCAAACGGCCAAACAAGAGGGATTGTCTTCAACGCAGATGTTGGCTTGTGGGACTTGTTAGAGTAGAACCGACAGCCTTCACAACGGTCGACCATATCTTTTGCCATTTCATTCGCCTGCCGCCAGAAGAAGCCAGCTCTGAATGCTTTGGCGACAATTGCCCTTGCGGAGGCGTGATGACCGCAGGTTCCTGAGTGAATTTCTTCCAGGATTAACTGTCCCTCCTCAAGGGAGATGCATCGTTGAAGGACGCCTGAAACGCTTTCCTTGTACAACTGGCCATCAATGAGAGTGAACGACTTTGACCTGCGGACGATCTGTCTGGCTTGGACTTCGTCTTCTCGTAATTCTTGCCTCAGGATATATGCAATGAACGGCACAGTCCAATCGGGGAGGATAGCAAGAATCTCCATGATCAAATCAACCAGAGCGGGGACTTCGACTTCAGTCGGATCTGTCGAGCTCTTTGGTTGTACTGGTTCCTCTGTGAAAGGATCTTCTTTAAATGAAGTAAGGTGGAGGTGCTCGAGGCAAACATCACTCGGGACTAGTCTCCGAGTGAATCCGAGTTTTGCCAACTCATCAGCTGCTTGGTTTTTCAGTCGCGGAACATGGTGGAGTTCTAGACCTTCAAACTTTTTCTCGAGCTTCCTCACTGCATTGCAGTATGTGTTCATGGTGGGGTTCCTGACGTCCCGCTCCTTCATCACTTGATTGACCACCAAATCCGAATCACCATAGACCATCAGGAGACGGACGCCGAGTGCGATGGCCATGCGCAGTCCATAAAGGAGAGCTTCATACTCTGCCTCGTTGTTGGAGGAATCAAAGTGTATATGCAACACATACTTGAGTTTGTCACCCTTTGGCGATAGGATCACAACGCCAGCGCCGGAGCCATTCAACATCTTGGACCCATCGAAGAACATTGTCCAATGAGCCGAGTTGATGTGGGTCGGTTGCTGTTGTTCTACCCATTCTGCTATGAAGTCAGCTAGAGCTTGAGATTTTATAGCTTTCTTGGCCTCGAACTTGATGTTGCAGTATAACATCTCCATTGCCCACTTTGCCACTCGGCCCGATGCGTCCTGATTGTGTAGGATTTCTGACAATGGAGCATCAGAAACGACGGACACCGAGTGGTCTTGAAAATAATGAGCCACCTTCTTCGCAGTCATGTAAATCCCGTAGATAAGTTTTTGATAATGGGGATAGCTCTGCTTGGAAGGAGTCAGGACTTCGGAGACATAATACACTAGCCGTTGAACCTTGTATGCTTTGCCTTCTTCTTCCCGTTCGACTGTGAGAACAGTGCTGACGACTTGATTTGTAGCCGCGATGTACAGAAGAAGGGGTTCTTTACTGAGCGGAGCAGTAAGAACCGGCTGGGTGGAAAGTAGGACTTTGAGGTCGTCGAATGCGATTTGGGCTTCGTCTGTCCACTCGAAAGTATCTGATTTCTTCATGAGTCGGTACAGAGGAAGTGCCTGCTCGCCGAGTCGACTGGTAAACCTGCTCAAAGCCGCTAGGCAACCTGTGAGTCTTTGAACATCGTGTATTCTGACCGGCCGCTCCATTCGGACGATGGTCCCAATCTTTTCGGGGTTGACATCGATCCCTCGTTCAGAAACGAAGAAACCGAGTAACTTTCCGCTGGGAACGCCGAATGAACACTTGGCTGGGTTGAGCTTGATATCGTACCTACGAAGGTTGGCGAATGTTTCTGCCAAGTCAGTCAGTAGGTCGGAACCTTTGCGTGACTTGACTATGATATCATCCATATACGCCTCCACATTCCGACCGATCTGGTCGAGGAGGCATTTCTGGATCATGCGCATAAAGGTTGCTCCTGCATTCCTCAAACCAAATGGCATAGTGATGTAGCAGAAGCACCCGAATGGGGTGATGAAGGCTGTTTTTAATTCATCGGGGCCATACAGACGGATCTGATGATAGCCCGAGTAGGCATCGAGGAATGATAACCGCTCGCAACCCGTAGTCGAATCAACAATTTGATCGATGCGGGGGGAGCGGAAAATGGTCTTTCGGGCAGACCTTATTGAGATGCTTGAAGTCGATGCACATTCGGAGTGACTTGTCTTTCTTGGGCACCATGACAACATTGGCGAGCCACTCGGAGTGGTGTACCTCGCGAATGAAGTTAGCTGCGAAAAGTTTAGCCACCTCTTCTCCGATTGCCTTCCTCTTGTGCGCGGCGGACCGACGCAGGCATTCTCGGATAGGCCGAGCGGCAGGATCCACATGCAGTTGGTGCTCAGCCAACTCCCTAGGTACACCTGGCATGTCAGTGGGCTTCCATGCGAAGATCTCCCAGTTCTCACGGAGGAATTGGGTGAGCTCGGCTTCGTATTTAGGATCGAGGGTGGTGGAGATGTTCGTCGGGGCAGCGGTGTCGTCCGTCGGGTGGATGCTGACCTTCTTCGTCTCTCCCGCCGACTGGAATGCGGACTCCGAAGCTAGCTTCTTCGAACACATCAAGTCAGCGGGGTCGACTGTTTTCTTGTACTCGTCAAGCTCGAGGACAGCCATCTGCTGATCGGCGATCCTCGGTCCCTGCTGCAGACACTCCTCGGCCCGCTGCCGATTGCCTGTGATAGTGATCACACCTTTTGGGCCTGGCATCTTTAGCTTCAGGTACACGTAACATGGGCGGGCCATGAAACGCTCATACGCCGGGCGGCCCAGAATTGCGTGGTACGCACTCTGGAAGTCCACCACCTCGAACGTCATCTTTTCCTTGCGGAAATTCTTGTCGGAGCCGAAGACGACGTCCAACGCGATCTGGCCGAGAGACTTGGCCTTTCGTCCTGGGACGACTCCATGGAACTGCACGCTGCTCTCACTAAGTTTGGACATCGGAATGCCCATCCCCTTGAGAGTGTCCGCGTACATGATGTTCAAGCCACTGCCGCCGTCCGTGAGGACTTTGCGCAGTCGGACTCCTTCCACCACCGGGTCGACGACCAGAGCCTGCCTCCCTGGGGTGGGTACGTGCGCTGGATGATCCGACTGGTCAAAGGTGATCGCAGTCTGAGACCATTTGAGGAACATAGGGTTGGTCGGCGTGGCCATGTTCACCTCCCTGTTCACCAGCTTCAGTCGACTCTTTCTCTCAACGTCAGCAAAAATCATCAGTGTTGCATGGACTTGGGGGAACGGATCCTCCTTGTCCTCCTCATCCTGTTCATTGTCCTTTTCACTCGGTTGTCCTTCGCCGAACCCCTCGATCAGGAGGCGACATTGCCGAGTGGTATGCTTCGGATATATGGCGTTGCCCTCTTCATCCATCTTCGTGTGAATTGGACATGGCTGGTCTAGGATGGGGTTTCCGAACTGCTTCTTCTTGGGGGTGAACTAAGCCTTCCCCTTGCCCTTGAACTTGACATTGGTAACGGCTACGGCCTCTGCCTGCGGAGTGGACGGAGCTTTCTGCTTCTGCTTCCGAGTGCTATTCCCATCTCCATCAGCGACTGCTTTGTGCTTGCCTCTACGAATGCGGTCCTCTTCTTCGCCATTTGCATAGCGTGCCGCTATCTCCATCATCTTACTCATGGAGATGTCACTTGTTCGACCGAACTTCAGGTACAAATCTCTGTACCGCACGCCTGCCTTGAAGGCGCAAACTCCTTGGTGCTCTGTGACGTTCTCCACCGTGTGGTAGAGGGTCGTCCAACGCTGGATGAAATCATGCAGGGGCTCATTCTGCTTCTGGACACAGTGCTGGAGCTCCATGAGGCCAGCAGGGCATTTGCACGTCCCTTCGAAGGTCCTGATGAAGACTCGGGCCAGATCTGCCCAGCTGTAGATGCTTGAGGGAGCCAACTGGTTCAGCCACGCTCGTGCCGAGCCGTCGAGCATCAGAGGGAGGTGTTTCATGGCGACGTGGTCGTCCCCTCCTCTGATCTGGACTGCCACTCGGTAGTCGTCAAGCCACGTTTCTGGCTTGGATTCTCCTGTAAACTTGCTGATCCCCATCGCCAATCGGAAGTTGGGAGGGATGTCAGCCGAACGGATGGCTCGACTGAAACACTCGGGACCAGAGACGATGGTCCTGCTTCCACTCGGACGGTCCATATCGTGACCATCGCGGTGGGCTCGGCCCTTGTCGACTCTCCTCTGGGCGATATTCCCTCTCGCGTCGGGCCTTGGATCATAAGTGTAACCGACTGAATGCCGATCGTCATGATGTCTGGGCCCGTAGGGCCCACCCCGCGGAGGGCAGCGTGAGCGGCGACGATCTTTGGGATTCATGGAACGGCTGCCTCCCCCATGTCGCTGATGAGAACCGGGGCTGTGAACTGACCGATGCATGTTCACGTGAACAGTACTATTGTGAATCCTGTTGTGCGACTTAGAGACCACCGAATTTTGCTGCTGTGCCGTGTGCAGCAGGGCACGGATTTGCTCGATCCCTCTGCCAGCCTCTGAATCAGTCGGCTAGAGAGAATCGGCTATCTTGGCGGCGGCAGCCAGGTTGAGGACGGGTGTGCGGAACACCTCCACGTTGCTCCGTCGAGTGTGCCGACTGGCAGAACGGCGGGGATGACGGAGAACGCCGGATGTTTCGCCGATCTCGTGCTCGTTCCGGCCAGTTTGGCGGGGACTTTCATGGGAGTTGGCCATGTGCACTTCAGCTGCAGGGCCGCGACCCAAGTACTCGAAAGGAAATTCAGTCGGAACTGAGTCCGAGCGCTGGGACTGCGGCGCAACCACAACCGACTCTAGGACCGCCACTTGTGAGGACGCGTTCTGGCGCGCCTGGGCGTGTTGCACCCAACGCTGGAGTCGCGGACGGCGGGACCGCTTGTTGTGGCGCGCGACGGCCGCGTAGGTCGACACGGGAGCCGACTGCTGGAGAAGAAGAATACCGCTGGTGCCGGCACGGAAGTGCATAGCCCCGCGACTGGGGAGCGCCTCGATGTCGAGAGGGGCATCCCGAAGCCATGTCGAATCGTCGACGATGAAGGAGAGAGCACCGAAGAGGATCTCGTGACCCATGCTCAGATCACCACTGGATGACATGATGAAAAGATGTAGTCGCAAACTCGCCGGAAGTCGCTTAGACGCCTGCCCCACGGTGGGCGCCAACTGTCGTGGGTATAAGTCTGACAGTAGATGTGTAGGGTACGAAAGGATGGGCAGAGCCTTAGCTACGGCGAGGTTGTATGAGTTCAGGCCCCTCTACGGTGGAGGTAAAAGCCCTACGTCTCAGTGCTCTTGGGAGCTTGTTGTCGAGTGGAATATGGATTACAGTGAATTGCTAACCCCTGCACCAGTGGGGAAGGGCGGCTTATATAGAGTGCGCTACCCTTCACAACGGTTCGGTGCACAAGTGTGGAGTAGTGGTGAATAACTGCATACATTACAGGTAACGTATGTCTTAAATGCTAATAAAGTTACATGGAAACGTATGACCGTTTCCCTCCAGGGGGTTACGATGTACAGAGTGGAATCCAGTCGGTAAGTTTGATACGCTCCGAATGCTCATCTCCGACTGGATGATGGAGGAATCGTCACCGAGTGGATGATGGGAAGTCCTTAATTCAGTCGGAACTGACTAAGGGCCTTATCCCTTATGAAGGGTAGCCCTTGGGTAGGACCCATAGGGAAGGCCTATGACCCTACCTTAGGACTATAACCCCATCATGAGTCCCCGAATGGATTGGGGTTGGAACGACGAAGCGATGCTTGGAGTACGGATCCAACTGGTATGGATGCGACTTTGGCGTTGTTTGCCTCGATCCATTTTATCCTCTTGACCAGAGATCCGAGTGGATGTATTTGTGAAATGAACCGTCAGGGACCAAGTGCTTCCGCAGAATCTTTTGACGGGACCAGTCAACTGACAGCGGCGGATTTTCTGGGATCCTCCAATTTCGGTTGCCGCGCGCTCAGCAGGGGTGACGACATCGTAATCGAGTAGTATCCGCCGCCTCAATTTCTGCGCCTTCATCTCCTCCACTAATATCGCAGCAACCGGTCGGGGGATAAGATTTCGGGGTCACCTGCTAGTGACCCAGTCGGAACCTTATTTAAACCTCTACAACGAGGGTTTCTCGTTGCACTCGCCTGATAGCTCGCACTTGCCCCGCTTCTCTTGTCACCTCCTGCGCGTCCCAAGCTCCTTCCTTCCCCTTCTCCCCCGCGGATCTGCAGCCTCCTCCATGACGAAGGGGCAGACGAGCAAGCTCGGGGCATGGAAGAAGAAGAAGGTGGCGGCTCCTGCTCAGCGGCGGCAGCGATCCCTACCGGCGGGTTGGATCCAGGAGGATTTCCTCCCCTCCACGGTGACGAAGGAGGACATGCTGGAGCTGGTGGAGCAAGGCATGATCAAGCACAAGACGTGGAGGTTGCCGGCGGAGGGCGAGACGGAGCCGGCGCCCCAGGAGGGGGAGCGCGTCTTGCTGCTCAGTCACGTGTACCGAGGCTTCTCTCTGCCTCCTCATCCCTTCTTCAGAGGTATAATGAACCACTTCGGGGTGCAGCTCCACCATTTTCCTCCCAATGCAATAGCTCATCTCTCTGCCTTCGTCGTGTTGTGCGAGTGTTTTATCGGCTGCCCTCCCCATTGGGAGCTCTTTAAGCACATCTTCGCTGCTAGATCTCAAACCATCAAAAGACTTAGCCAGTCGTACGACAAAACTCACCTCACCTTATGAAGGGTAGTCCTTGGGTAGGACCCATAGGGCAGGCCTATGACCCTACCCTAGGACTATAACCCCATCAATCGGCCTTAGATGCTCGGCATGTTCTTGTTCGTTCTTCGAGTAGATGAGAATATCATCGAGGTATACCATGACAAATTTATCCAAATACCCCATGAAGATTGAATTCATCAAGCGAGAGAAGGTGGCTGGCGCATTGGTTAAACCGAAGGATATGACGGTGTACTCGTATTGGCCATAACGAGTGACAAAAGTAGTTTTTGGAATGTCCCCGTTCTTGATCTTGATTTGATGGTAACCCAACCTCAAATCCATTTTGGAGAAGACTAAGGATCCAGCTAGCTGATCGTACATGTTGTTGATCCCGAGGAGCGGATACTTGTTCTTTATGGTGACCAGGTTAACTGGTCCATAATCTACAACCATCCGACCCGTTCCATCTTTCTTGTTGACGAAGAGGACGGGACAAGCCCAAGGAGAAGATCAAAGACGAATGAAACCTTTATTCAAGGCCTCATCTAGTTGCTTCTTAAGTTCGGCTAGCTCCAGGGGTGCCATCTTATAAGGTCTTCTAGCTATTGGAACAGTTCCCGGAACAAGGTCTATCACAAACTCTACATCCCTGTTAGGTGGAATTCCTCGCAGTTCTCTTGGAAAAACATTCGGGAAGTCACGGACTACCGGAATGTCTTCAAGTTCTGGAAGAGGATTGGCATTGAGGGAATAGAGTTGACATTTGGCAACTCGAGTAGAGACATTAACTATCTCACCCGAGGGATGGCTAAGGTGAACATTTCTAGAATGAGTATCAATCTTGGCATAATGATCTGACATCCAGTCCATACCCAAGATGATATTCATATCCGAAGATTTCAGGGCTATCAAAGATGCTAGAAAAACTAGCCTGTCTACTAGGATTTCATTGTCATAGGTTATCCTGGAGGTTTGCCACTTACTACCAGGGGTTTGGATGACCAATGGGATTGGCATATCACAAAAGGACATGTTATGCAACTGTGCCTAACTTTCTAAAATGAAGGAATGAGATGACCAGTGTCAAAAAGAACAGACGATGGGTGATGATTAACAAGGAGCGTACCCAATATGACGTCGGGATCCTGTGCAGCTTCTTTTGCTGAAACATAGTTCACACGGCCACGTGCAGGAGTTGGCTTCACACTGTAAGCTTTGCCTGACTTGCCTTGCCCAATGGACTTTCCAGGTTGCTTGGCACCCATATTCTAAGGACACTCTCGTGTGTAGTGCCCTGGTTCTCCACACTTGTAGCAGATCACCTGATTGGCACGTGGTGCAGCATTGCTAGCTGGACCACCATAGGTCTTTGCTGGAGGGTTGGTCTGATTCGCCTGAGGCGCCACATAGGATGGCCTCGGGGTATATCTTGGCGACAGAGAGCTATTTGGGACCCACAGCCTGAGTTTTGGAAACGCGGAACCAGATGAGGAGCCAGAGTCACGGAGTGCTTCTTCGTGGCTTCATAATCGGTATGACCAGTCTCGGCACTGATCACCTTGTTGACAAGAGCTTGAAATCTTGTACATTCATGAAGCGCAGGTCACGACAAAGTTCAGGGCTCGGACCCTTGCGGAATCCTGCTTGCTTCTTGGCATCAGTTGACACCTCTTAAGTTGATTACGGAACTCGCGGCTATAAGCATCCATGGTCAACTTTCCGTGGGTGAAGGCACAAAATTCCTCTCTCTTACGGTCCATCAGACCCTCTCGAATATGGTGCAAATGGAAGGCTACACTAAAGTCTGCCCATGTGGTTGTTGGCCCGGCAGGACGCATAGCTTCAAAATTCTCCCACCACAGATTGGTGGGTCCTTCCTGAAAGTACGCTGCAAAGGTCACCTTATCGGCCTCAGAAACATTGGCAGAGCAAATCTTGCGCGATATACTGGAGAACTAGTCATTAGCGTCGATAGGATCGATGGAGTGATGGAACTTCGGAGGATTCAGCTTTACGAAGTCATTGAGGGACACTGCATCATTCCTTGGCTGACGTGTCGTATTTTGCTTAATACGCTCTAGCAAACGGTTGGTCTCTCTTTTGTTTCTTTCCGCCTCAAGCATAACTTCCGTCAGAAAAGGCCGGTGAGGTAGTTCCTCCTGCGATGCTTGACTACCTTCTCCCTGCTCATGGGCAGGGGCACGGTTCAGCCTGGTGAACACCATCCTGGCAAACAAACTCGCAGCTTAGACTAATATCAACATGAATACTAGCTATGGATTAAGAATGCACTGAACACATGGAATGCGGAAATGAACATCCGAACAACATGGTAACAAGCAACTGCTATATATACACCATGGTTCATACACACCAGTACATAGTTCAGTACAACCTCAACCCGAAGAGAAAACTACTGAAAAGATGATACTACTCATCAAAGGCTTTCCAAGCTTCCTATACATTATTTATCTATGCCTCCGGAATTCATCTCACGACACAAGCATACTCCACAAGACACACAGGGCTATGGAAGTACAGCTACTACCGTACCACTCCTCCACTCACGGGTTCAGGCATCCGCATAAAACATCTCCTAAAGGTTGCCTCCATGGCCTGGGAGCTCAACTTGCGGATTAGGAAATACTCGAGCATGCGACCCCTGGGAACCGTAAGGACACGGGTGTGGCCTTGGTCCCCTGACTGGTGGTAGTAGAGGTCCCCGAAGAGGGGTGACTCCTCCTATAGCAGGCTAGTCAACATGAGCTGGAAGATGGGTACTAACAGGGTTCAGCATCTCCATATCTCCATACCCTGTCTGGACTACAGGTGCCAGCTGTGTAAAAGCCGTCCACAGACGGGCACGTGTAGCATAAAGCTCCATACGAAGGGCACGAGCATCTTCGTATCTATTCTCTAACATCTCAGCGGTGGACTGCAACAGCGGATCCTCCATAGAGGAATCAAAGTAGACCCCACTGAGGTATCCTTCTTCTCCTGGCTGAGAGGCGGGAACATAACAAAACTCCGAATTCTCCAGCAGTGCATGTCTGGCCCTCATAATGGTCAACATTGAATAGGCAGCATCTTGTACTGCCATGTCAACAGTAATCCCCAATCCATAAGACCAATGGATCGGCTCCTCGGCTCCAGGGTAATCTGGGAATACCCTAACAGTGCACAGGTACTGACTCTGGTTAAAATCGCGGTACTGCTCCTCCACTGTGTACTCTGGGTACCAGCGGTAACCGGCTACTGGCATCATCCTGACTAGCATGGCCGTGTGACCCGGCAGATCAATGCACCTGGTCAGAAGGACTACTTGACGAGAAGGACAGCTAGGCATCTGAAAATAGAGAGTAATGCAATGGAATTAGAGCTTTGGAGACAGAATTGAGCAGCATAATGGATGTAAATGCTCAAAAACAATTTGAGACAACCCACAAAGATAGGATAGCATAACCACTCAACTATCAAGTTCAATTCCATGGTCATCAAAACTTACTTTCTTTCCCTTGGAATAAAAGAAACCCGGAGTAACTCTCGACTCGTTGTCCTATAATCTATCGATCGGTAATACACGATCCTGAGACAAACATAAGTGACCTAGTTCTTAATCCCTGCAGAAAAGACAAGGATGGCCAGAATAGAATGACTTGAGAAGAGAAGCAAGAATATTACATTCCTTCCACAAACAATTCCCTTATATATAACTAGAGCAATTCTAGACTCAACTTCGATCAGTTTGGCTTGGTAATCCTATATTCAGTCAGGCCCTGATACCAACGCTGTCAGGACCCCGATCCTAAGCCATAGGAATCCAGCCTGTAACACATCACATCCCTTTGCGGTCTCATGCACGGTTAACCCCACGGCTGCTGCCTTACCTTAGCCGAGACAGTTTGCGCCTTTTGACTCCCATATGCAATTGTGTCGCTAGCATTCCGATGTCAAAGAACCCGGGTCGACATGTCTAGTCATAAACCCAAGTGGCAGTACCGTACAAGGACATGCATACATGACCCAGCAAAGCAGGTGTCGGTCATCAGCGAGTGTAGACGAGTCGTATCAAGCTACAAGGACTCCTTTACACCGCGTGACATTTCCCCAAAGGGACAGACACAGCAGCTAAGAAGGACACATGCCGGCCAACCAATGTGTCCGAAGCAGTAGCGAACTACCATGGCTTGGTGGAAACACAAAGGGGCATTTCCCCGTAAGGAGTGCTACTAAGGCATACGACTAGGTGTTCGAACCCCATACATATCAAGTACAACACACGTATGCATGGCATACCCAATATGCATATATACATCGATGGCATCACAACATAACCATAAACATACAAACTTTACTTAGAAGGCTCGGAAGAGCCTCACACAAAATATTACACAGATAGGGGTCTCACGACCCATCATCACAAGTCATTCAAACAAGTCTTACAAGCCAGCGGAAGATTAAAATTGTCTGAGTACAGACAGATTAAAATTGTCTACAGACAGATCGTAGCTGGGACACCAGCTACTCGTCGTCGTCAACATCTAGATAGAACCCACCGTTAGGGTCATTAACATTCTCTGCAACAATTTATTAAGCAAACGTGAGTACAAAAGTACTCAGCAAGACTTTAGAACAAATCTATCTACTCATGCAATGTATCAACAAGGGTTTGTGGGGTTTCATGCAGAAAGCCAGCTTTGACTCTTGGCTAGACGAAACTACATTTTAAAATAGTTTTGGCAACTTTGTTTTCTCGCACACGATTTCACTAACTCCACAACAATACACCATCATGGAATCATTCCCGTCTTCCTACACAAATGCCATCCACAACACTCACACTTATCTCGATACTTTTATGAGTAGCCATTAAAGTTATCTATGAACAACATATGTTTCCAAGTAGTCCATATCCGTGGACATGGCTATTCGAATAGATCATAACCCTGCAGGGGTGTACTTCTTCACACACGCTCTCGCCACTTATCGTTATGTGCACGTCATGCACCTCGGCAACCTTCAAGCGGAAGCCCAGCGAGGGAGTCGGCCACGACCGTTAACCATGCTAATACCTAGTCTAGGTTTATCCCCTATTTGAGAGTAACCCGCACGGAAGTCCGACCGAGGTTTCCGCCACGGCCCCAAACGATGTGCGCAGGGTTCCCAACCCCACCATCCAAGTGCCACTTGGTACACCGTGCCACTGCCTACTGCATCATAGCCCACCTCTAAGGTCAGCACTATGCACGGCCTCCAGCATAACTATAAACACCAGAAACTACTTGCAACTCCTGGACCGAGTACTAGGCGATTAATAAGTCGAGAGGGTCAATTAAGTATCCCAACGTGTGGTAGTATCTAGTCTTGGATTACATACACGGAACTCAGTTCCTAAGGACGGTTGCAATGAAACAACCCGCCATGTACTCCTACATAGCCTTTCACCGGTACCTTTACCAAATCTGGTTCAACACACAACCTTTATTAGAAGAACACATTCTCACGATCATGTTCATCACCCAGATGACAGACCAAACACAACTCTAAGCATAGCATGCATAGCAGGATAAGACACATCATGGCTCAAGCATCTACCAGGTATGCTAGGTTGCAAGGTTTAGCTAATTACTGTGACAAAGACAGGTCATGCAAAGGAATGGGTTCAACTAACATGGTAAAAGCATTTGAAGCATTTTGACCTAATGCAATAAATAAGAGCATGAGCGAGAACATGGGATTTATCGGGATGATCAAAATTGTTGCTTGCCTTGTTGCTCAGCAGAGGGGTGATATCCGTTAGTCGGATAATCAGTCGTATCCGGAGGGGCGGGGCCTACCGAATAACAACATACAGTTAATAACAATCATATGCAACAATCATGATGCATGAACATGGCATCAAATGAAGGGTGATATGATTCAATGTGGTTGGTGAAACCTTAGTTTGCATCTGGTTTGAAATCCAAATTCAAATATCATTTGAAATGGCATATTTATCTTAATCTTTTAATTGATTTGACCTGATGTTGTTTCATAACTTTGTTTTTCATGCATGAAAATAGCACCATTGTGTTCATTGAATTTTTCTGATCAATTTGCATATATTATTTGTCTAATTTGGAGTTATAATGAATTTTCAATGAATTTCTAAAGTTTTCCAATTATTCTGGAATTATTTTAAAATCAGAATTGGACTTATTGGATCAGCATGACATCAACAGGTCAACTGGCCGTTTGAAAGTCAAACCTGACCAGTGGGACCCACTAGTCAGTGACTCTGGCCAGTTTTAGATTAAGTTTAAACTTAATTAGCTATTTAACAGAGCTGGACCCACATGTCAGTGTCTATTTCACTTTAAATATAATTTTTTTGACTAAACTTAATTAGTCACGGGGCTGGCCCCACTTGCCACAAACTCAGGGGAGTCAACCCCACCGGCGATGGGGTCAAACCCACCGGTGGCGAGGCTCTGGCGACCACCAGAACGGCGGAGAGCCTCGGGTTTGCTATTCCGGTGACCAAACGCACGGCGGAGGGCACCAGACGATCGGTCGCTCGATCGCAGATCCATTTTTGCTATGCATAGGGCTGAAACGACCGGAGATGACACCCGCGGCGAGTTCGGCGGCTGCCGGAGCTCGGGCATCATCGGGATCACAGCTACGGGGTCTATCACGCACGGGGTTGGGCTCATACCGCACCTAGGCGATGCACTGAAGCTGCTGGTGGCCTCAAAACAACCAGCCGATCACTGGAGAGCTACCGGCGACGAGCTCCCGCGGCAGATCTCGTCGTGCTCCGGTGGAATCGGGGCCTAGAGCACGGGATCGAAGGGGAAAATGAGGGGGAAAGCACCCTGGGCTCACAAGGAGTGCAGAGGGGACGAGAGCGGGCTCGGGGACGGTCTGAGGAGAGAGAACGACGGCGGCGAGCTCCGAGGATCCGAGGTTGAAGACGATGGCGTCACGTCGTCTCAGGGGATCTTGGCGTCGAGCAGCTAGCTGGAGAGCTTCACGAGACCACGCGATGCTTTTGCCCGGCTCAGGTGACAGGGAGAGGGGCTGGAGCAACGGTGAGCTCGAGCTCGGCTCGGGCTCTAATGGCGGCCGAGAGGGGAGAGAGCATGGGGCGAATGAGGAGGGGGAGAGCACGGGAGGATGTCGCGGGAGGCTTATCCCTTCTTCGCCAGCGCGAAGCGGTGGCCAGGTAGTCACGCAGATGTGTGGCCGCGCCGGAGGGAGCGGCGGCCACCTCGTGCTGCCGACTGGCAGAATGTAGATGATAGGGGAGGAGCTGGGCCTGGGCCAGGTAAGCGATAGGTAAGTTATTTTCTATTTCTTTTCTTTTACATTTTCTGTTTTATCTTTTCTGACTTGGTTTTATTTTATTTTTGGATCCAAACTATTCCTAATATAGTTTGGAACATGCTGGGGTGTTATTTGGAATATTTCCAAACACATATAAAGTTTTCAACATTTTTGGAAACTTTGGATTATTTGAAATCAATTATATAGTTGATTTCAGTAACTTCTAAATTTAAACTAAAATGCCAAAAGCATTTTGAAAATATATTTCACCCCTGATACTTTGTTTTCAACATTTATCAAAAATGATGAACTTTTCTGATGGCCATTTTAGATTCTTTAATTTGCCACCAATTTTGAATTTCTTTTGAATATAGAGTTGCTAGGGTTTGCTTTTGTTTTCTTTGCTTTGCTTTTGATTTCATTTCATTTACTTGGATGCAATGTAGAATACATGAGCACAAACTTGCTATACTCTATTAGGGATTCAGGGATGTGACAGAAAATTTGTGGGTTATGGGCCTACTAAAAGAAAACACTCTTGAAACAATTGATTGAAAAAGAGAGATTGCACCGACACAAATAAAAACTTGACGAGGTGAGAACCTCGGAATAATTGGAACGATTGAAAACAAGAAACTTCTCACATATCTACAACACTCCAAATAGAACAGAGATGGACGAATAACAACAGAAGCTTGATGAGAATTTGAACATGGAAAATCACTAGAGGAAGAAATGGATATGATGAACACCGAAAGCATGAATTGAATCCACCAAGGAAGAAAACAAGAGTGAAGAATGATGAACTCAAAACTCGTGAAAATCTTCACAATGAATCACCGGATAAGAGAGAAAAGAAAAAAGATGGCAGAAGCAAAAAATGAAATGAAATACACCTGGATGATAATTGAATCAGTGAAGAAAAAGGATGGGAGAGCGGGAAAAACAAATACAACTTGGGACATATGAGACGAACTTCGGAAAGAAATGAGAGATTGATCTTGCAAATATTGAAAAGGATATAATTCACTTGAAGAGGCGCACACCGGTTGAAAAAGAATTGACATGACGGCTCTGGTTGAGAAGAATTAACAAGGCAATTTGGTTGATCAAAAGAATAAGCACTCTCATAGAAATATGAGAACACCACTTACAAAAGATATGAGATCACCACTTCACATCGAATCAACTCGAATAACCAAACTCCAACAAAACAAAGGATGAGGCTTACGAAACAAGCTAGAACAAACTCATGACAGAGATTTCGTCCGATATTTTCGTGGATAGGATTGCACAGGCTCGATCGCACATTGGATTGTCATATTGAAATGACTCTCGGATAGGATCCCTAGGCATAGCAGACTACAAGGCTTGTTGAAACATACTGATGACATATATCGAGACTGTCCTTTATAAAAATGACCATGAACAAATGAATCCACTAGATGTCGAACCCCAACCTCACACCATGCATCTGTTGGAAAATTGTCCTATAATTAACTACTTGAATTCCCACCTAACAACTCCCAAAATTTTCTGGTCATGCAATCGGGTCCATGGATACAAGGAGTAAAATCCATCACTCAACTCGTAGCAATAACATTAACCCGTCCAGTGTATCACATCGGTCAACACACAACCAGAGATCTCCAAACTCATCTACCTCAGATTCTCATGATCACAATAATACAAAGTATGGTAGTACATCCGTACACTCTCCACCGGTACTAGGGATGCTAGACTCCTCTCACTACTACTAGTATTGAAGCAATTTCGAACATCCTTCGTCCTGAGATCCTAAGAAATATCAATGATAACGATGTGCTCAAGAATCCCCTGGAGCTCAACTCCCCGAAAGAAATCAAGTCAGACAGGAGGCACCAAGACAGAACTCCGTCACATCGACATCATATAGATTCCAAAAATATATGCATGATCCTAAAAATGTTTTGAGTGAGAAGAGGAGTAGAATTAAAACTGTTACGTCAAGATTCCTCACAAGAGCATAGAAGAGGAGAAAAAAGAATCCTACTCTCCGATATACAACTAGACTCAAAGTAGTTCTACTAGACTCGACCCCACCAAATTCAATCAATCAAGGGAGCTCCTAGGTCGATACTGCTCTGATACCAACTTGTAATGCCCAAGATGCGATCCTATCCTTATTTTGGAGCGAGAGTCTCGATAGGGATAGAAGTGCATCTCGTTGTTTCACAAAAATGGACATCGTTACAAGTACATGTACTAAAAAGAAGAGGATATGGAATTGGCTTACACTCGCCACAAGCTACATCAAGTTCACATTAGTAAAACCACATAATCAATCATCATGAAGGAAAGCAGGGTCCGACTACGGACGAAAACAAACGATAAAAGAACGACATACATCCTTGCTATCCCACGTTGTCGGCCTGGAACCCAACCTAGATCGATGATGAAGAAGAAGAAACTCCAATGGCACAATCATCGCGCTCACGTCTTAGTATCACTTTACCTGTACCTGCAACTGGTGTTGTAGTAATATATGAGCCACAGGGACTCAACAATCTCATTTCCAAAGGTATCAAGACTAGCAAAGCTTAATGTGTGAGGTATGGTTAAGTGGTGAGGCTGCAGCAAGCGACTAAGCATTTATTTGAGGTGGCTAACTTATGAGTACAAGAATAAAAGAGGGGGTGATCCACGCATAATCGGATGTGAACTAATAATGGTTAAATGAATGATCCTGAACACCTACTTACGTCATACATAACACCATTGCGTCATCTTCCGTATATAGAACTCACGAGAAGAGACAGACAGGGTTAAGCACACAGTAGGCAAGTTTTAATTAAGTTTACTTCAAGTTATCTAGAACCGGATGTTAAACAAAGTTTCCAAGTTCGCCACATAACCGCGAGCACGGCTTTCCGAAAGATTTAACCCTCCGGGGGTGCTCCAACTAGTCCATCACAAATTACCACAAGTCGCATAGAAAGCCTCGATCACGAAACTCGGGATCACCACGGATTCATTAGTGGAAAATGTCACATCCCTGGAACCCTAACCAAAGTATAGCATTGTGCTCATGTCTTCTTTGCATTGCATCCAAGAAAATTGCAACAAGATCAAAGCAAGTGGTGAAGCAAAACTCAAAAACCCTAGCCACTTCTCAATTTAAAGGAAATTCCAAACTTGTTAAAATCAATGAACCCAAAATGGCCATAAGAAAAGTTCAACTTTTCTGATAATTCTTGAAAGCAAATAATCAGTGAAGAAAACTATTTTCATAACACATTTGGCATTTTATTTAAATGCAAAAAGCCACTGAATTCAAGTTTAAATTTGAATTCAAAATCTTTAAGTTTTCAAAAATGTTGCAAACTTCAGGAATGGTTGGAAATATTCCAACTATTATTCTGCTGTGTTCAAAATATTTTTTAAAAATTATATTGGAGCTGAAATGAATAGCAAATAAAATAAGTGGATAAATCAGAAAACAAAACAAGAAAAAAATAGCAAAACACTTACCTGTCGCTTACCTGGCCCAGGCCCAGCTCCCCTGTCGTCTTCCTCCTCGCCAGTAGGCAGCAGGAGGTGGCCGCCGCGACGCCCGGCACCTCCACGCAGCTCCCTCCTTGCCTGGACGTCCCGGTGCGCTCGCAAGGCGAGGATAACCTCCCCGAGCACGACCCTATCCATCCCCGCGACCCATTCCTCCCCTCTCCTCTCGGTTGCTTCGTTCCCCACTGCCGCCATTGACACGAGCTCGAGCTCGAGCTGCCCGTGCCTCTAGCCACTGATTCTCCCCCCTCCCCCGAGTGCTCCATAAGCTCCGCCTCGACACGCTTGTCGTCCCTGCCCAAGAAGAAGACCCCTCGAGCCCTACAACGCCCACGGCACCATCGTCTTCAACCTTCGGCCACCGGCGATCTTTGTTGGATTCGTCGCCCACAATGCCTCCCCGAGCCATCTAAGCTTTCCACTTCACTCCCCGTGAGCTCGCGCTCGTTTCCCCTCTTCTTCCCCTCGGTTTCGTGCCCCCTAGCCACTGGACCGACGAGCCCGAGTTCCGGCCGTCGCCTCAGCTCGTCGTCGGTGACCTCCGGTCCTCCCGAGTCCCCCCTGAGGCCAGTACTGGATGAGGCTGAGCCTGGGGATCCTCCAAGTGCTCTCGGCCCTCGATCCCAAGCACTACAACTAACTCCGGCGACTCTCCGGCAGAGATCCGCCGCGGATCTGGTCGCCGCCGGTCAGTTCTGGCAGGATCTGACCTGGCCCCGCTAATCCACCCATTTAAATGCTAATTAGTCACTAACCAGTGGGCCCACGCACAAGTCAAACGCAATCAGGGGCTGGTCAGCGCGGGGTTATCCCTGTGAGGCTGACCAGTGGGTCCCCCCTGTCGGGTTTGACCTGACCAGGTCAGCCGACGGCTGACGCCATGCTGACGTGGGCCTGACACAATAAGTGGATTTTCTGATTTAAAAGAATTCCAAAAAATGCCCAAAACTTCTAAAAATCATAGAAATTAATCTTTAACTCCAATGAAAATAATTTATATATGAAAAAGTATCAGAAAAATCCAAGGAATCTGAATATGTCATTTTCAAACATGTTTGAAAATGTTAATGGACCAAACATGTAGAATAATGAATAGGTTAAATTTAATAAATGCTTTGGAGTTGGAATTTGAGAATCATTTGAATTCCGCTTCAAATGCTATGATCAAACATTGTTCAATCACAACCAGCAACTTAACATATCATTCCCATGCATGTTAAAAAAACAAGTTGATCTGAGCATCACGTCGAATCAATTAAAAATGGTATTCGAGAATACCTCGTTTGAAGTAATATTTGAATCTGATACAAATCCACTTCAACCTAATAATGGTAGCCACATTAGCATACCACCTTGCATCTTCATGCCATGCTCATGCATCATTTTGTTGCATATGATTGTTATTGATTGATGTCATTTCTATCGGTAGGCTCCGGTCCTCCAGATTCCACCGAATATCCGACTGACGGATATTGTCCCTCTTTTGAGCAACAAGGCAAGCAACCATTTTGATCATCCGGATAAATCCCATGTTCTCGCTCCTGCACTTATTTATTGCATTAGGATCAATTGCTTCAAACACTTTTGCCACGTTAGTTGAACCCACTACCTTTGCATGACCTGTCTTTGTCACAGTAAATAGATGAACCTTGCAACCTAGCATACCTGGTAGATGCTTGACCCATGATGTGCCTTATCCTGCTATGCATGCTATGCTTAGAGTTGTGTATGGTATGTCATTTGGGAGATGAACAGAATTGTGAGAATGTGTTCAGTAAGTAAAGGTTGTGTGTTGAACCTGATTTGGTAAAGGTGTCGGTGAAAGGCTATGTAGGAGTACATGGCGGGTTGTTTCATTGGAACCATCCTTAAGAACTGAGTTCCGTGTATGTAATCCAAAACTAGATACTACCACATGTTGGGCCCTAAAATATGAAACCGCTCGACTTATTAATCGCCTTGTACTCGGTCCAGGAGTTGCAAGTAGTTTCTGGTGTTTATAGTCATGCTGGAGGCCGTGCATAGCGCTGACCTGAGAGGTGGGCTATGATGCGGTAGGCAGTAGCACAGTGTACCAAGTGGCACCCGGATGGTGGGCTTGGGAACCCTGCGCATATCGTTTGGGGCCGTGGCGGAAACCTCGGCCGGACTTCCATGCGGGTTACCCTCAGATAGGCGATAGACCTGGACTAAGTATTACCGTGGTTAACGGTCGTGGCCGACTCCCTCGCTGGGCTTCCGCTTGAAGGTTGCCGAGGTGCATGACGTGCACATGGCGATAAGTGGCGAGAGCGTGTGTGAACAAGTACACCCCTGCAGGGTTATGATCTATTCGAATAGCCGCGTCTGCGGATATGGACTACTTGGAGACATATGTTGTTCATAGATAACTTTAATGGCTACTCATAAAATTTGTCAAGATAAGCGTGAGTGTCATGGACGGCATTTCCGTATGGAGACGGAATGATTCCATGATGGAGTATTGTTGTGGTGTTAGTGGACTCGTGTGCGAGAAATCAAGTTGTCAAAAATTATTTTTAAAATGCAAGTTGTCTAGCCACGAGTCAAATGCTGGCTTTCCGCATGAAACCCCACAACTCCTTTTTGATACATTGCATGAGTAGATAGTTATCCTAAAGTCTTGCTGAGTACTATTGTACTCATGTTTGCTTAATATTTGTTGCAGAGGTTGTTAATGACCCTAATGGAGGGTTCTACCTAGACATCGACGACGACGAGTAGCTGGTATCCCAGCTACGATCTGGCCCTAGGGTGGGTCTGTAGTATAGTCAGGCCATGTGCCTTCTAGTTTCATCTGTCTGTACTCAGACAGTTTATTTACTTCCGCTGGCTTGTAACTTGAATGACTGTTATGATGGGTCGTGAGACCCCTACTGTGTAATATTATGTGTGAGGCTCTTCCGAGCCTTTTAAATAAAGCTTGTATGTTTATGGTTATGTTGTGATGCCATTGATGTATCTATACATATCGGTATGCCATGGTACGTGTGTTGTACCTGATATGTATGGGGTTCGATTACCTAGCCGTAGGCTTTAGTAGCATTCCTTACAGGGAAATGCCCCTTTGTGGTCCAATGAGCCATGGAAGTTCGCTACTCCTCCGGACACATTGGTTGACCGGCATGTGTCCTTCTTAGCTGTTGTGTGTGTCCCCTTTGGGGAAATGTCACGCGGTGTAATGGAGTCCCTGTAGCTTGCTACGACTCGTCTACATTCACTGGTGACCGACACCTGCTTTGCTAGGTCATGTATGTCTGTCCCTATGCGGAACTGCCGCTTTGGTTTATGACTAGACATGTCAATCCGGGTTCTCTGTCACTGGATTGCTAGCGACACAATTGCATACGCGAGTAAAAAGGCGCAAACGGTCCCGGCTAAGGTAAGGCTACAGCCGTGGGGATAACCGTGCGTGAGACCGCAAAGAGATGCGATGTGTTACAGGCTGGATTCCTATGACTTAGGATCGGGGTCCCGACAGCGTTGGTATCAGAGCCTAACTGACTGTAGGACTACTAAGCCAAACTAGTCGAAGTTGAGTCTAGAATTGCTTTAGTTATATATAAGGGAATTGTTTGTGGAAGGGAATGTAAGACTCTTGTTCTCTTCTCCAGTTATTCTATTCTGGTCATCCTCGTCTTTTTTGCGGGGATTAAGGACTAGGTTGCTCATCTTCTTCTAGGCTCGTGTTTTTGATCGGTAGATTATAAGACTAAGGGTCGAGAGTTATTTTGGGTTTCTTTTATCCCTAGTAAAATGAAGTAAGTTTGACGATGAGAGAATTGAACTTGATAGTTGAGTGGTTACGCTATTCTATTTTTGGGTTGTCTCAATTTTGCATTACTCTCTATTTTCAGATGCCTGGCCTTCCCTCTCGTCAGGTGGTTCGTCTGACTAGGTGCATTGATGTGACGGGTCATACGGCCATGCTAGTCAGGGTGATGTCGGTGTTCGGTTACCGCTGGTACCCAGAGTACACAGTGGAGGAACAGTACCGAGACTTCAACCAGAGCTGCCTATTCAATGCTGACCATCATGAGGGCAAGACATGCACTGCTGCAGAATTCAGAGTTCTGCTATGTTCCTGCCTCTCAGCCAGGTGAAGAAGGATATCTTAGCGGGTCTACTTTGATTCCTCTATGGAGGATCCGCTTCTGCAGTCCACTGCTGAGATGCTAGAGAATAGAGACAGGGATGCTCGTGCCCTCCGCATGGAGCTTTATGCTACACGTGCCCGTCTGTGGACGGCTTTGACGCAGCTGGCACCTGTAGTCCAGACAGGGTATGGAGATATGGAGATGCTGAACCCTGTTAGGACCCATCTTCCGGCCCATGTTAACTGGCCCGCTATAGGAGGAGTCACCCCTCTTCGGGGACCCCTACTACCACCAGTCAGGGGACCAAGGCCACATCCGTGTCCTTACGGATCCCAGGGATCTCAGGCTAGAGTATTTCCTGACCCGCAGGTAGAGCTTCCAGGCCATGGAGGCAATCTTTATGAGATGTTCTATGCGGATGCCTGAACCGTGAGTGGAAGGATAGTTTGGTAGTAGCTGTACTTTCACAGTCCTGTGTGACTTGTGAAGTATGCTTGTGTCTTGAAATGAATTCCGGAGGCATAGATAAATAATGTATAGGAAGCTTGTAAGCCTCTGATGAGTAGTTTCATAACTTCAGTAGTTTGTTCTTCGGTTAAGGTTGTACTGGACTATGTAAGGGTGTGTATGAACCATGGTGTATATATAGCAGTTGCTTGTTACCATGTTGTTCGGATATTCATTTCCGCATTCCATGTGTTCAGTGCATTCTTAATCCATAGCTAGTATTGATGATGATATTGGTCTAAGCTGTGAGTTTGTTTGTCAGGATGGTGTTCACCAGGTTGAACCGTGCCCCTGCTCATGAGCAAGGCGAGGGTAGTCAAGCGTCGCAGGAAGACCTGCCTCACCCGCCCTCTCTGGCGGAAGTCCTGCTTGAGGCAGAGAGAAACAAAAGGGAGACCAACCGACTGTTGGAGCGTATTGAGCAAAATACGGCTCGTCAGCCTAGGAATGCTGCAGTGTCCCTCAATGACTTTGTGAAGCTGAATCCTCCAAAGTTCCATCACTCCATCGATCCCCTCGATGCTGATGATTGGCTGTGCAGTATTTCACATAAGATTCGCTCTGCGAATGTTTCTGAGGCCGACAAGGTGACCTTTGCGGCGTATTTTCTGGAAGGACCCGCCAATCTGTGGTGGGAGAACTTTGAAGCTATGCGTGCTGCTGAACCAGCACCCACATGGGAAGACTTTAGTGCATCCTTCCGTCTGCACCATATTCCAGAGGGCCTGATGGTGAGAAAGAGAGAGGAGTTCTGTGCATTCACCTAGGGAAAGTTGACCGTGGATGCCTATGACCGCGAGTTCGGTAACCTCGCCCGCTATGCAACAGAGGAGGTGTCTACTGATGCCAAGAAGCAAGCAAGATTACGTAAGGGTCTGAGCCCTGACCTTCGTCGTGATTTGCGCCTCCACGAATGTACAAGCTTCCAAGCCCTGGTCAACAAGGCGATCAGTGCCGAGACTGGTCATACCGACTACGAAGCCACAAAGAAGCACTCACGTGATTTTGGTTCGTCATCTGGTTCCGCGTTTCCAAAACACAGGTTGTGGGTTCCAAACAGTTCTCTGCCGCCAAGATACACTCCGAGGCCATCCTATGTGGCGCCTCAGACGAATCAGACCAACCCTCCAGCAAAAACCTATGGTGGTCCAGCTAGCAATGCTGCACCACGTGCCAACCAAGTGATATGTTACAAGTGTGGAGAACCAGGGCACTATTCCCGTGAGTGTCCTCAGAATGTGGGTGCCAAGCAACCCGGAAAGTCCGACGGGCAAGGCAACTCGGGCAAAGCTTACTATGTGAAGCCAACTCCTGCACGTGGTCGTGTGAACTATGTTTCAGCAGAAGAAGCTGCAGAGGATCCCGACGTCATACTAGGTACGCTCCTTGTTAATCATCACCCAGCGTCTGTTCTTTTTGACACTGGGTCTTCTCATTCCTTCATTTCAGAAAGTTATGCACATTTGCATAACATGTCTTTCTGTGATATGCCAATCCCATTGGTTGTCCAAACCCCTGGTAGTAAGTGGCAAACCTCTAGGATAACCTATGACAATGAAATTCTAGTAGACAGGCTAGTTTTTCTAGCATAATTGATAGCCCTGAAATCTTTGGATATTAATATCATCTTGGGTATGGACTGGATGTCAGCTCACTATGCCAAGATTGATACTCATTCCAGAAATGTTCAGCTTGCCCATCCCTCGGGTGAGATAGTCAATGTATCTACTCGAGTTGCCAAATGGCAACTCTATTCCCTCAATGCCAACCATCTTCCGGAACTTGAAGACATTCCGGTAGTCCGTGACTTTCCGGATGTTTCTCCAAAGGAACTGCCAGGAATTCCACCTGACAGAGATGTAGAGTTCGTAATAGATCTTGTTCCGGGAACTGTTCCAATAGCCAGAAGACCATATAAGATGGCACCCCTGGAGCTAGCCGAACTTAAGAAGCAACTAGATGAGGCCTTGAATAAAGGTTTCATTAGTCCTAGCTCTTCTCCTTGGGCTTGTCCCGTCCTCTTCGTCAAGAAGAAAGACGGAACGGATCGGATGGTTGTAGATTACCGACCAGTTAATCTGGTCACCATAAAGAACAAGTATCCGCTCCCCGGGATCAACGACCTGTATGATCAGCTCGCTGGATCCTCAGTCTTCTCCAAAATGGATTTGAGGTTGGTATACCATCAAATCAAGATCAAGAATGGGGACATTCCAAAAATGGCTTTTGTTACTTGTTATGGCCAATACGAGTACACCGTCATGTCCTTCGGTTTAACCAATGCCCCAACCACCTTCTCTCGCTTGATGAATTCAATCTTCATGGAGTATTTGGATAAATTCATCGTGGTATACCTCGATGATATTCTCATCTACTCGAAGAATGAACAAGAACATGCCGAGCATCTAAGGTTGGTATTGATGAAACTTCGAGAGCATCGCCCTTATGCCAAGTTTTCAAAATGTGAATTTTGGTTACCAGAAGTGACCTATCTAGGTCACGTAATCTCTGGTAAGGGTATTGTTGTCAATCCCGAGAGAGTTCAAGCTGTCCTTGATTGGACTGAACCTGAATCTGTTAAGAAAGTTAGGAGTTTTCTTGGTCTAGCGAGCTATTGTTGCCGCTTTGTCGAGAATTTCTCCAAGGTTGCAAAGCCTCTAACTGAACTCCTCAAGAAGGATAAAAAGTTCGAGTGGACACCACAGTGTGAGCATAGTTTTCAGGAACTGAAAAGACGCCTGACTTCCGCACCTGTGTTGCTACCACCAGATTTTTCTAAGGACTTTGTTATCTATTGCGACGCCTCGCGACAAGGATTAGGTTGCATTCTCATGCAAGATCGTCATGTGATTCCATACGCATCTCGACAGTTGCGTCCACATGAGGATAACTATCCCACACATGATCTTGAGCTTGGAGCTGTAGTCCATGCACTTAAAACCTGGCGACATTACCTTCTTGGTAATCGTTGTGAAATATTCACTGATCACCAAAGTCTGAAATATATCTTCACCCAGCCGGATTTGAATCTCAGGCAAAGACGGTGGGTTGAGTTGATCTCGGATTACGACTTAGGGATAACTTACACCTCGGGGAAGGCCAATGTTATGGCTGATGCACTAAGTCGTAAATCTTATTGTAACAATCTGATGCTACAACGAGGTCAACCACATCTCTATGAGGAATTTCGGAAGTTAAATCTTCATATTGTTCCTCAAGGATTCCTTTCTACCCTGGTGGCGAAGCCTACCCTTAAGGATCAAATTATAGCTGGCCAGAAGCGTGAAAAGGGTATATCACGGATCAAGGAGAATATTATTAGCAGAAACGCTAATGAATTCTCCATGAATGATGAAGGTGTTGTATTCTTCCATAATCGTCTAGTGGTTCCTAAGAATGCACATCTAAGGCAGTTAATCCTTAAGGAGGCTCGTGATTCTCCTCTCACCATTCATCCCGGTAGTACTAAGATGTATCAAGACCTACGCCAGAGGTTTTGGTGGACTAGGATGAAGAGAGAAATTGCTGAGTTCGTTGCTAACTGCGACGTCTGTCGTCGAGTTAAGGCAGAACATCAAAGGCCTGCTGGCACCCTTCAACCTTTAGCTATTCCTGAATGGAAATGGGATAAAGTCAGTATGGATTTCATTACCGGATTTCCCAAGACCAAGAAAGGAAATAATGCTATATTTGTGGTCATTGACCGTCTCTCCAAAGTAGCTCATTTTCTTCCAGTTCATGAGAGTATAACAGCTAGCCAGCTAGCAGAGTTCTATATTTCTCGAGTAGTGTCTCTTCATGGTGTTCCCCTGGAGATTAACTCAGACCGTGGGAGTATCTTTACTTCTCGCTTCTGGGAAAGTTTTCAGAATGCTATGGGGACTCACTTATCTTTTAGCACTGCTTTCCATCCTCAATCAACTGGTCAAGTAGAAAGAGTGAATCAAATCCTAGAAGATATGCTCCGAGCTTGTGTTATATCGTTCGGTATGAATTGGGAGAAGTGCCTTCCATTCGCCGAATTTGCTTATAACAATAGTTATCAATCAAGCTTGGGCAAAGCCCCTTTTGAAGTTCTCTATGGACGAAGATGTCGAACACCTCTTAATTGGTCAGAAACCGGAGAGAGGCAACTCTTTGGCCCGGATATGATCCAGGATGCAGAAGAGCAGGTTCGCATTATTCGCGAAAAGTTGAAAACAGCCCAGTCTCGTAAAAAGAGCCAATATGATCGTCATCATAAGGCTGTGACCTTTGAGGTTGACGAGAAGGCTTACCTTCGGGTTACACCTTTGAAGGGTACCCATCGATTCGGTATCAAGGGAAAGTTGGCTCCTCGTTACATTGGTCCTTTTCGCATTCTTGCCAAATGAGGAGAAGTTGCCTACCAGTTTGAACTTCCTCCGCATCTTTCCAAGGTTCATGATGTCTTCCACGTCTCGCAACTCAGGCGTTGCTTTTCGGATCCTATCCGTGAAGTGGACCACGAAACGCTTGATCTCCAAGATAACCTTTCATACCGAGAATACCCTATGCGTATTCTTGATCAAGCAGAGCGTACCACTCGACGTCAGAACCTCAAGTTTCTTAAATTTCAATGGTCAAATCATTCTGAAAAGGAGGCAACATGGGAAAGAGAGGATCGTCTCCGACTTGAGTATCCCGCGTTATTCCCGACGACTTCTAAATCTCGGAACGAGATTCTTTTGAGTGGGGGTGAGTTGTCACATCCCTAGAACCCTAACCAAAGTATAGCATTGTGCTCATATCTTCTTTGCATTGCATCCAAGAAAATTGCAACAAGATCAAAGCAAGTCGTGAAGCAAAACTCAAAAACCCTAGCCACTTTTCAATCTAAAGGAAATTCCAAACTTGTTAAAATCAATGAACTCAAAATGGCCTTAAGAAAATTTCAACTTTTCTGATAATTCTTGAAAGCAAATAATCAGTGAAGAAAACAATTATCATAACACATTTGGCATTTTATTTAAATGCAAAAAGCCATTGAATTCAAGTTTAAATTTGAATTCAAAATCTTTAAGTTTTCAAAAATGTTGCAAACTTCAGGAATGGTTGGAAATATTCCAACTATTATTCTGGTGTGTTCAAAACATTTTTTAAAAACTATTTTGGAGCTGAAATAAATAGCAAATCAAATCAGTGGATAAATCAGAAAACAAAACAAGAAAAAAATAGCAAAACTCTTACATGTCGCTTACCTGGCCCACGCCCAGCTCCCCTGTCGTCTTCCTCCTCGCCAGTAGGCAGTAGGAGGTGGCCGTCACGACGCCCGGCGCCTCCACGCAGCTCCCTGCTTGCCTGGACGTCCCGGTGCGCTGGCAAGGCGAGGATAACCTCCCCGAGCACGGCCCTATCCATCCTCGCGACCCATTCCTCCCCTCTCCTCTCGGTTGCTTCGTTCCCCACTACCTCCATTGACAGGAGCTCGAGCTCGAGCTGACCGTGCCTCTTTCCACAGATTCCCCCCCCCCCCCCCGAGTGCTCCATTCACTCCGCCTCGACACGCTTGTCGTCCCTGCCCAAGAAGAAGACCCCTCGAGCCCTACAACGCCCACGGCACCATCGTCTTCAACCTTCGGCCGTCGGCGATCTTCGTTGGATTCGTCGCCCACAGCGCCTCCCCGAGCCGTCTAAGCCTTCCACTGCACTCCCCGAGAGCTCGCGCTCATTTCCCCTCTTCTTCCCCTCGGTTTCGTGCCGCCTAGCCACTGGACCAACGAGCCCGAGTTCCGACCGTCGCCTTAGCTCGTCGCCGGTGACCTCCGGTCCTCCCCAGTCCCCCCTGAGGCCAGTACTGGATGAGGCCGAGCCTGGGGATCCTCCCAGTGCTCTCGGCCCTCGATCCCGAGCACTACAGCTAACTCCGGTGACTCTCCGGCAGAGATCCGCCGCGGATCTGGTCGCCGCTGGTCAGTTCCAGCAGGATCTAACCTGGCCCCGCTAATCCACCCATTTAAACGCTAATTAGTCACTCACCAGTTGGCCCAGGCACAAGTCAAACGCAATGAGGGGCTGGTCAGCGCGGGGTTATCCCTGTGAGGCTGACCAGTGGGTCCCCCTGTCGGGTTTGACCTGACCAGGTCAGCCGACGGCTGACACCATGCTGACGTGGGCGTGACGCAATAAGTGGATTTTCTGATTTAAAAGGATTCCAGAAAATGCCCAAAACTTCTAAAAATCATAGAAATTAATCAGTAACTCCAATGAAAATAATTTATATATGAAAAAGTATCAGAAAAATCCAAGGAATCTGAATATGTCATTTTCAAACATGTTTGAAAACGTTACTGGACCAAACATGTAGAATAATGAATTGGTTAAATTTAATAAATGCTTTGGAGTTGGAATTTGAGAATCATTTGAATTCCACTTCAAATACTATGATCAAACATTGTTCAATCACAACCAGCAACTTAACATATCATTCCCATGCATGTTAAAAAAACGAGTTGATCTGAGCATCAGGTCGAACAATTAAAAATGGTATTCGAGAATACCTCGTTTGAAGTAATATTTGAATCTGATTCAAATCCACTTCAACCTAATAATGGTAGTCACATTAGCATACCACCTTGCATCTTCATGCCATGCTCATGCATCATTTTGTTGCATATGATTGTTATTGATTGATGTCATTTCTATCGGTAGGCTCCGCTCCTCCGGATTGCACCGAATATCCGACTGACGGATATTATCCCTCTTCTGAGCAACAAGGCAAGCAACCATTTTGATCATCTCGATAAATCTCATGTTCTCGCTCCTGCACTTATATATTGCATTAGGATCAATTGCTTCAAATACTTTTGTCATGTTAGTTGAACCCACTACCTTTGCATGACCTGTCTTTGTCACAGTAAATAGCTGAACCTTGTAACTTAGCATACCTGGTAGATGCTTGAGCCATGATGTGACTTATCCTGCTATGCATGTTATGCTTAGAGTTGTGTATGGTCTGTCTTCTGGGAGATGAACAGAATTGTGAGAATGTGTTCAGTAAGTAAAATTTGTGTGTTGAACCTGATTTGGTAAAGGTACCGGTGAATGGCTATGTAGGAGTACATGGCGGGTTGTTTCATTGGAACCGTCCTTAAGAACTGAGTTCCGTGTATGTAATCCAAGACTAGATACTACCACATGCTGGGCCCTGAAATATGACCCTGCTCGACTTATTAATCGCCTAGTACTCGGTCCAGGAGTTGCAAGTAGTTTCTGGTGTTTATAGTCATGCTGGAGGTCGTGCATAGCGCTGACCTGAGAGGTGGGTTGTGATGCGGTAGGCAGTGGCATGGTGTACCAAGTGGCACCCGGATGGTGGGCTTGGGAACCCTGCGCACATCGTTTGGGGCCGTTGCGGAAACCTCAGCCGGACTTCCGTGCGGGTTACCCTCAGATAGGCGATAGACCTGGACTAAATATTAGCGTCGTTAACGGTCTTGGCCGACTCCCTCGCTGGGCTTCCGCTTGAAGGTTGCCGAGGTGCATGACGTGCACATGTCGATGAGTGGCAAGAGCATGTGTGAAGAAGTACACCCCTACAGGGTTATGATCTATTCGAATAGCCGCATCCGCGGATATGGACTACTTGAAGACATATGTTGTTCATAGATAACTTTAATGGCTACTCATAAAATTTGTCAAGATAAGCATGAGTGTCGTGGACGGCATTTCCGTATGGAGACGGAATGATTCCACGATGGAGTATTGTTGTGGTGTTAGTGGACTCGTGTGCGAGAAATCAAGTTGTCAAAAATTATTTTTAAAATGCAAGTTGTCTAGCCACGAGTCAAATGCTGGCTTTCCGCATGAAACCCCGCAACTCCTTTTTGATACATTGCATGAGTAGATAGTTATCCTAAAGTCTTGCTAAGTACTCTTGTACTCATGTTTGCTTAATATTTGTTGCAGAGGTTGTTAATGACCCTAATGGAGGGTTCTACCTAGACATCGACGACGACGAGTAGCTAGTATCCCAGCTATGATCTGGCCCTAGGGTGGGTCTGTAGTATAGTCAGGCCATGTGCCTTCTAGTTTCATCTGTCTGTACCCAGACAGTTTATTTACTTCCACTCGCTTGTAACTTGAATGACTGTTATGATGGGTCGTGAGACCCCTACTGTGCAATATTATGTGTGAGGCTCTTCCGAGCCTTTTAAATAAAGCTTGTATGTTTATGGTTATGTTGTGATGCCATCGATGTATCTATACATATCGGTATGCCATGCGTACGTGTGTTGTACTTGATATGTATGGGGTTCGCTTACCTAGCCGTAGGCTTTAGTAGCATTCCTTACAGGGAAATGCCCCTTTGTGATCCAACGAGTCATGGTAGTTCGCTACTGCTCCGGACACATTGGTTGACCGGCATGTGTCCTTCTTAGTTGTTCTGTCTGTCCCCTTTGGGGAAATGTCACGCGATGTAATGGAGTCCATGTAGCTTGCTACGATTCGTCTACATTCGCTGGTGACCGACACCTGCTTTGCTGGGTCATGTATGACTGTCCCTGTGCGGAACTGCCGCTTTGGTTTATGACTAGACATGTCGATCCGGGTTCTCTGTCACTGGATTGCTAACGACACAATTGCATACACGAGTCAAAAGGCGCAAACGGTCCCGGCTAAGGTAAGGCTGCAGCCGTCGGGATAACCGTGCGTGAGACCGAAAAGAGATGCGATGTGTTACACGCTGGATTCCTATGAGTTAGGATCGGGGTCCCGATAGAAAACCTCAACTCTGAGATAGCCCAAAGCATCACCGGAATCCCGATGCACAAGATATATCCTAAAAGGTAAAACAAGTTCAGCAAGGCCGCCCGACGTGCCGACGAACCTGATAGGAGTCGCGTATCCCGTTCTCAGGAGACGACCAGGTGGGTCACACTACGAGTAAAAGCAAACCTCGAGTTGCCCCGTGGTGGCCCCGCAGTCTCCCCTTTTTAGGCCAACACTCATGAGGAGCACTAGCCCGGGGGTTGATTAATTATCTGCGGGTGCCGGCGGGTCCCTATGCTTGTGATTAGTTATTAGGAAAATGTAATACCAAAGTTGGGCCTTGCCAGACCAGTTTTAATATAAGACGAATTACCAAGGGGGTCCCCATAAAAATCACAAGCGTGTTAGGAACGCTCAATTATGGAATATAACATCGGTAGCCGAAATTAAGGCGACAAAGGTGGAACAAAACACCAGGCTAGAAAGGCCAAGCCTTCGACCTTTTACAAGTATATAGGTGCATTAATTTAAATAACATTAATATGGTGATATAACAAGGAACCCATGTTATCACATGGAAGCAACTGCACCTACAACTAACAACGCTATCCAATGGTTAAGCAAGCGGTAACATAGCCAATCAGTGGTTTGCTAGGTTATAGAAAAGTTGAAGGTTTTCATGGCAATGTTGAGAGGCTGACATTTAACAGGTGGTAGGCAGCGAGACATAACGAAAGAAACGAGACAAGTAGCATGGCATTGATAGTAATGGTATCTAGGGAAATGGTCATCTTTCCTGTGATCCCACTTGGAAGAAGAACGAATCCGTGAAGCAGACGAACCGACGTGGTCAAACGGATCCTCACATTCCAAAGCGGTTCAGAACTCTATCGAGAAGAAACAAAACGAAAACAAGAATCGACACACGTAACACCATAACATATGCATGACATGATGCACAACACATATGATGCATGCTCGGTTTCTAGTATGCAAGGCATGGCATGGCAATTCACAACAACCAAACACTACACATTAAGTGAAGCTCAATATGCAACGAGTTGCATATTGACGAAACTCCACACACGAATTATTTAGTTCACTCTCATTTAGGTACACGCAATATTAAATGTTGTTAACATGGCAAGAGGTGAAGTATCTGATTCTACATGACATTCTAGTCGGTTTACACATATAGCTTATCTCCAACGAAGTTACGCGTACAAGATACAAGCAACACAATATATCATGACATGAATGCAACATGCATGCAATGACAGCCACGACACGTCCCGGTTCTAACAAGTCATGTAGGTGGAAAGGAATAAAGGTGCGGATGTGAGGAACAAGCAAAAATGTCGGGGAACGAATACGAGTGTGTGCAAAATAAAAGGAAAATAAATGACAAAATTTGGGCATCCTGGGAATTGACCCTAGGACCTGCTAAATGTTGATCAACAGGATAACGAGTGTGTCATGAACATGCTAGTGATTACAAATGGCCGTGGTTGTAGATAAAACATATGCACTACTTGAACTCTAAAAACACAAATAAATGCACAAGTAAAAAAACGAAGTCGTAGGGATTTGTTCCCATGACCTCAACGATATAGCACTATTGCGTTAGCCTCTATGCTACGGTCCTATTTCCATAAACATCTAGAGTGTAGCTCTATATGAACATATAAGAAAGACCAACTACTGGTTTCAATGGCTGCACGGAGATCTCACCAAGCTGGCAGCAAGCAAACACAGTAGCTGACGGGCAAGAGGTGGAGGCAAGGGTCGAGGTGGTCGCGGAGTCGCCAGATCCGGGCGGCGCACAACCAGATCCCGCATGGGATGGTGACAACACGAGTGGGCACGAGGTCGAGGCTGCCATGGACGAACTCCTACTCTGCTCGTTCCTGAACTCTTGCAGAAAACAGAGGATGCAGCAGGGATTAGAGAGAGAGCAGAGGGAAAACAGGGGGAGGAGAAGAGGGGGCAAGGGGGAGGTGCGGCCAGGATCAGCTGCGTCCCAGCGTTGCGCTCGCCGGCGCGGTGGTGAGGCAGCAGATCGGGGGGAGACGAAGGTGCAGCTCGGGAAGCTGCCTTGCTCCCGGAGATCTCTCACGGGGTTGCTCCTTCCCCACATTGGCAATTGCGTCTGCTTCTGCGATGGGGTGAGGGAGGCCGGCGACGGTGGCTGGCATGCAGGAGCCTCGGGGCCGAGCGACGATGGCTCCATCGGGGCTTCTCGGGAGGGATGCTGGCTCGGGTGGCTCGGGGCTGTGCAGGCGGCGGCGCGGCTGGGTCTGCGCGACGACGGCTGGGGCACGAGGACGCACGTGGCTGCTGCAGCAATTGCTGTAGATGAGGGATGAGGATGATTAGATCGGGGGATCCCGAGTGACTTTGTGGAGTGGCGGCGACGCCTAGGAGGATCCTTAGAAAATATGGTTTGGTTCGCATACGTATATATAAGCGTCCAACGACTAAAAAGGGTTTAATTGGCCCTCCCATTAAATCGGATGGCTGAGAATAACTAGGTTAGGAAGACCAATGGACAAACTGATGACGGCTTGCGATAAAACGGGGTTGATCCGAATCTAACGGTCACGACCGTAGGTTCGGGTTCGGGGGGAGTTTCGGGCTAGGTTGCGCGAAGGTAGGTGCACTGTGCAGAAGGTCTAGGCGGAGATGAGAGGGAAAACGGGCAACCCAACGATAGAGTTTAAAATACCGAAATGCCCCACAATTGACCGGCTATAGTGCCGCTATAAGTTTAACGTTTCTGGTATCAAACGAACTTTGAGTGCGACGAAAATTGAGAGTCGCACTACCTACACTATATTAAGACTGCACGCCAAGTTTTCCCCCAATCCAATAATGTTTTATACAAACCTTTAGAAACAAATATATTAACAATGTCACGGGCATGTGAGAGTGTGGTTGGTCTCAAAACGGTCAATGACAAAAATGGAGAGAACTGGCAATTACATACGGATGCAGGTTTTGAAAACTGACGGCAATTGAGTGTCGAAGCAATGTGTATGATGCGAATGATGCGATGATGAATGCGACAAACAAATAATCACAGGACGGCTACAAAATAAAAGGGGAGTCTTCTGGAGCGTCGGTCTCGGGTTGTTGCACTCACAGTCTTCGTGATTGTGGTCTTCTCCTTTTGCTTTTGATGAGCAGATTCTTCAAGGATGAAATTAGCATCTTCTTCATCATAATTGAGCTTCCTTCTAGACCTGGTAGCTGCCTTGGGCATGCCATGGGAGTTGGGAGTACCTGGGTCAGAAGGGGTTCCTCTCAGGACTAGTGCGTGAGTCAGTTTTAGCATGGGGCTCACTGAAGTTGTTTAGACTATCCTCGGAGCCTGACATCTTGGAAGATCAAGCGACCAAGCAGACTGGCAGACTGGCAGGCAAGCTGACAAGCAAACCCTGTGAAAAGCTATACAATAGCTTGAAAAGATAAGCATCACAAAATTGTAGAAGTTTTGTCAAATTTGAACTCTGAAAATTTTAGCTTTAACTTTCAGCAAAATAGGATATCGGTTCCATCGAGTTAGAAATTTTGGAGCCACCGAGACACATGTTCTCTTTAACAGAAACTTGGCACCCTTCTCGGTTTCACTAAAAAGGAGAACTAGGTTCCACCGAGAGCATTCTCAGTAACCCTAAAACAAAAATCGGTAAGACCGATTTTCCCAACTCGGTGACACCGAATTTCAATCTTGCGAACATCTAACCCTAAATTTTATTTTCTTGCTAATCTAAAGATTTTTTCTACAATATAGAACTTGTGACAATCGTGGGAGGATAATGGTGAGCCAAATTGTGCAAATAATTATATTAGAGTGCAATAGGAGATCGAATCCATACCCTAACTCGGCATGGATTTGCTACGGCGGCGACGGCGGTGAAGAATCCGTCGGCGGCGAGGACTCCTAACGAAGGCGCACGGGAGAATCAAGTAGATGTTCAGGGACTAGGGCACGACAACAAAGGGGTGTGGTGTTTGACGTTTGAAGAAATTTCCAATCGTCGGGTTCTGCTGGGTATTTATATCCCTTAGCTGTTGGTGACACCGAGATGATATTTTTGGTGCCACCGAGTTCCACAACTATCAGCTCATAGTGAAACTCGGTGAGGCCAAAAAGCTAAACTCAGTTGCACCGAGATGAGAAAACCTAATCAACCCTAGGTGTTGGTGGGGCCGAGATTTTGAGGTTGGTCACACCTTGCACTTTGGGACGTTTTGGAATTCATCCCTTGTCGAGACGGTTCTCCGAGTGCTCCTCACACAGGGTGTCCTAAAGTGCTTGCTCAAATTTTGTGATGTAGCATGAATAGAATTTGAGACGAGAAAGCATAAATAGCTAAAGGAGGGTACTTAGGCATTCTTGTATATCCAATTAGCCAAAATAACTAGAAAGCCAAATAACAACAATTGGATATCCTCGAATGAGCAAAACATGCATACCAACATGCTCACACAATAAGATGTCAAGTAAAACATGGTGAACATACACAAATATTCTAGCATCTATCAAGCTCTTTGGCAATGACGAAGTCATCTATATATGAGTATATGACTTAGGAGCCAAGTAAGAATACTTTATCATATGTCATACTCATCGACTAAGAACAAGTGGGGTTACCACTTTTACATAATGCATTAATGTGTTCACATCATTTAGGAGACGCTTATACTCAATTCTTAGATTAAATACCCCCCTAGATGTGGTATCCCCCCTAAGAGGGATAAACTAACCATGGGTTTCATCGTAGAAGACTTCAAGTAGTTGTAGTAGTGGTGGATGCTCATTGTTGATGAAGATCATCTTGAGTTGGGGCAATCCTTGATGTTTCTTACTCTTCTCACCTACATGGGTTAGTCCCAAAGCAAAAGGAACAAATGCAAGGATGTCTATGTACATGGAGTAAAATACATGGGAGGTGATGTCCAAAGATGCATTAACTACATTGTACCTTGCTCACCTTTGAGGGAATGTGTGACTCCTAGAACTAATACATATGGTTGGAGTTGATTGCGTATAGTTCTTGCCAAAATGAATAAGACTGAATTTCATTGGTGGAGTCACCCCTCAAGAACTTTCTAGTTCTTCCTCTTGGGGACCCACATCACCTTGATGGGGATCCTTGGAGTTGTAGTATCACTAGATGAGGTAGTACTAGAAGTGTCCTTGGGAACCCACTCGACCTTGGCTTGGTGTACTTCCTCAAATGAGTCAATTTCCTCTTGAAGCTTTCCCTTGCCCTTGTGGTCATGTGGTAGAAGGCCATCTTGAAATCATGTTCCCTTGTGAGGAGTAGGATCATACTTCTCCTCTTGAGGAACAAACTTGGGAATGGGATATGGACCTTCTTCTCAAACATCTCCGTTGATGTTGAAGTGGACAACACCTTGCTTCTTCCGATGTCCTCCTTGCTTGCGCACAATCTCCTTGAATTTCTTACTTCAAGCAAGACTATTGAAGACACATCTCTCTACAATCCCTTTCAATAGAACATTTTCTTGCTCAAGTGTAACTAGTCTTAGAGAATCATTAGTGGAATCTATAGAGCTACTAGCAACATCATTTGATCTAGCTTTAGCATTGTTGTTACTAGACGAAGAAACTTCCTTGCCTTTGTTACTAGTGTTCTTAGGTTTAACTTGTGGAACAAAAGTAGACAAGAGTAATTGTTTGGCTAGATAAGAAGAACTCTCCTTTTTAAGATCATCAATGATTGTTTTTAGAAACTCATCCTCTTGCTCTAAATTTAGCTTCTCGAAGCGTAGGTTCTCATGAGTTCTTGCAAGCTCTCTATGATCTTATAGAGTAGTTTCATGAGCTAAATTAAGAGTGTTTAGTTCTTTAGTTAGTCGTTCAATCTCTTTCTTATCATCATTAATAGATTCCTCCTGACTAGCATGAATATTTTCAAGTTCATTTTAAATGTTATTGCTAGTCTTATCAAGGAGCAAGTCATCTTCTCCTAACAAGTCATCCTCATCACTATCAAAGTCAGAGTACTCGAGGTGTGATACCTTGGGACCTTTTTCCATGAAGCACTTTCCAATTCCTTCATTTGGTGAATGGAATAAGTCATAGGAGTTGGAGGAAACAAGTGCAAAGCTGAGAACACCTTCATCTTGACTGTAGTCGGAGTTGGAGTGATAGCTTCTCTCGTATTGGTTGTCAGACTCGGAGCCGGAAACCCATTCACCAACGTGAGCTTGATGTCTTGTTATTGAACTGCTCTCGGTGTACTTTTCCTTCTTCTCCGATTGTTTGCCTCTCCGGGAGTGTCTTCGTTCATAATGATCTTCTCTACTCCTTCTCTCTGTGCGAGGTGACTCATCTCTTGAGCTTCTTATTCTAGGTGACTCTTCCCTTCATTTTTGCGGAGCCGAGAACTCATTGGAAAAGTGTCCGGGATTTCCACAGTTGTAGCAGTTTCGGTCAAGACTAGACGAACGCTTCTCATCATATCTTGAGCTTGAGTTTATTTCTTTGCCTCTACTCTTGTAGAACTTGTTCAATTTTAGGACCATGAGGTTGATATCTTCATTGGAAACAAGGTTGTCACTTGAAATAGCGGGAGCATCGATTGAAGCTTCATATGCATTGGTTGACTTGTTGTGCAACTCATCTTTGTCTTTGAGAGACATTTCGTGAGAAACAATCCTTCCAATGACTTCAGTTGGCTTGAGATCCTTGTAGTTTGGCATCATTTGGATTAATGTGTACACGGTGTCGTATCTTCCATCCAAGGCTCTAAGTATCTTCTTGATGATGAATTTGTCGGTCATATCTTCACTTCCTAAGCCGACAATCTCATTTGTAATGAGAGCTAGCTGATGACGAGTTGATGGATATAATTCTCGCCCCTCGTTGGTTACCCCAAGTGGAAGGTGGAGATGTAGTCAGCAGCAGATTTCCCTTACACGGGGACTCTAAGGTTTATCGAACGAGGAGGACTCCGAGGATCATCAAGTAGCTGTCTGCTGCTCTTGCGCTAGTAGAAGACGTGGACCTGCACACACAACAAATAACCTTGCTCCCAACGAGTACAAAGGGGTTGTCAATCTCTCCGGCCTTGTAGTTTGCAAGGATCAAAACACAAGCGGGAATAGTGACAGTGATTGCAACAAAAAAGTAAATGAAAACAGTAAATGGTGGAGGTGTAAGCAATGGTGGTAATATGGACCGGAGTCACATGATGTTCACTAGGGATGCCTCTCTCCCAAAAGACGATAAAACAATTATGCATGGGTAAACAAATTATAACTAGGCTATTAACAGAATTATAAACGCACCGCAATGCTAATCATGCTACTAGAAAGTTAGAGGCTCAAAAGTAAGGAGCAGTACGCCAAGGCAAGTAGACCGTTTATTCATCAGCATCTACTTACTAATCATCCACCTTGAGATATCTATCCAGAACATCTCGCTGGTATTAAGTTGCGAGCCCCACCCAAAGCGTAAACTCAAAGCAACGGACAACTCATTAACGAGCTTTGCGTAAGGTAAACAATCATTGCAACCATGGTCACAAGCACCATTGTTTTCTCTATGGTGGCAACAACACATCCCCTAGTCTCATGTTTCTGTCACTCAAGGTAGACATCAGGGGGCATGAACCCACAATCATGCATAATGCTCCCTCTTGGAGTTACAATTTACTACTAGGCCAAAGCAATAAAAAGCAACGGAGAACATGCATGAATCACTAAAGAACATAATATAAAAGGATAATCAAATATATAACTGATCACAATCTGAACGTAATCTCATAATCCATCGGATCCCAGCAAACGAAGCATAGCAATAGCAGGAAAATTACACAGATGCCTTGACCATGTAGGGCAGCTCACAAGGGCTAAACATTGAAGCACAAGATTGGAGAGAAGACATCACATAGTTACTAGTCATGGATTCATGGTCCAAGGAGGACTACTCACGGCACGTCCGGGAAGCGTCCATGGTGGTGGAGAAGCTCCTAGAGATCAATCCTCCCTCCGACAGGGTGCCGGGAAGAGGTCTTCTCACGCTCCCGATCTCGGAAGTGCTGCGGCAGCGGAACGATGGAGAAATTCGCGATTCTGGATCCTCTGGAAGGGTTTCCTATCGGAGAGGTAAATATAGGCCGAAGGAGGGCACCAGAGGGCGTGGGCCCCACCCAAGCAACCTGTGGGCGTGGCCAGGGGGTAGGCCGCGCAGGGAGGCCGCCTGGGCAGGCCATGGCTCCCCTCTGGCCCACCTTTGGTGCTCCGGAAGCTTCCGTCAAGCTGATTTTTATATTTTTTTCTTGGGATTTTTGGGACTCTGTAAATTGGGGTAAAAGTCCCTGCAAAAAAGACATCAGCAAACAGAAACTCTCACTGGGTGCACTGAGTTAGTAGGTTAGTCCAAATATGTGTAAAATGATATAAAATTGTAGCAAAACATATAACAATGTCACCCAAAAGATCATGGAACAAGCAAAAATTATAGAGACGTTTGGGACGTATCAACATCCCCAAGCTTAATTCCTGCTCGTCCTCGAGTAGGTAAATGATAACACAAATAATTTATGTGGTGACATGCTAACACATATATAATAACTTCAATGTAAAGCAAGTGAGATATGCAATTCAAGTCAAGACAATAATAAGCAAGAGTCTATATCCAGTATTGAAAATAGGAAAGTAAGAACATAAAGGTGCAAGAGCTCTCGTTGTCCTTGACTCAAATGTCTCCAGATGGTGTTTGCGTGCAAGAAGTGGGAGATGGGTTTAGAGCATAAAAATATTTTATAGTTTAATTGAGCACTCAGTCTACTAAAACTTCACACTTGGTCTCCTTCAGAATCTTATTTTGACTCATCCCCAGACCACTAGTCAGGCACAAGTCAAAATGATCCTCTCCTTTTGACTTTGAGCACTCATGCAATGGATGAGTGCAAGCAAGACATGTTGGCACTTAGTATGGCAAAGAGAATAATGATGGGGAAGGAATACAATAAAAAGGTGTGAAAGGCTCACATCAATGAGGACAACCATAGGCGAGAGAAAGCCAAATGATAGATATGATGTGAGGAGTAGGAATTGCCATAAAACGAATGCACATATGAGCTAAGGTAAGCTCTCCAATGGAACTAGTGGGGGTGCATCCAACTTGCTTTCTCATGAAGACCTAGAGCTCATTTGAGGAGGCTCATCATTGGAATATATAAGCCAAGTTCTATAGTATAAGGGTCCCCACATAGTTATGCATTTAAGATAATCTCTATGAGTAAAATATAACAATGGAGTACGAGTGTGGATCTTTCAAAATGAATAGTAGTGTTGCCCCCTTCTCTCTTTTTATCTCTTTTTTTCTTTCTTTTTTATTTTATTTTTTGTGGCCTCTTTGGCTCTTTCTACTTATCTCTCATTTGTCCTCTTTGGGATCTTTTAATTTGTCCTCTTTGGGATCTTTTCCTCACTTAAGGGCAACAATCTATGTTTTACAAGAATAAAAATAAGATCTTCACACTTCATAAGAAGTACTCAACATAAAGACAAATGAAAACTATCATGATGTATGCAAATGTATGCCTCTCCCAGTGTAGCAGGATATGCAATGATACTAGTGCGTCATGTAGCAATAATAAGGGCAAGGCCCAACTAGCATGCGGCTCCTCGATCAAGCAAAAGCATGTATGACCGGAAGATCAAGTCATGAGATGGTGGATGTTGCATGGCAATGTATCTCAGAAAGGCTATGGAAATGCCTTAATAGGTAGGTATGGTGGCTGTTTTGAGGAAAGATATAATGAGGCTTATGATGACAGAGCGTATCATGCCAAGGGTTTGGATGCATCGGCAAAGTTTGCACCAACTCTCCAGATGAGAAAGGGCAATGCATGATACCGAAGAGGCTAGCAAAATATGGATGGTGGAAGTGCCAACAATCGAATACTCACATTAGTCTGAAGAACTCATGCCCTTATTATCGATAACTCTCTATCTAGTTAGGAGATTCACAAAGAGACAAGTACCCCGAGGAGGAGTGTTTCGGGGTTTGGTTATCCTTGCGCATCCTCGACCCATGGTAACGTGAGGGTACTCTATATATTCCAACCCCTCTAGAGGTTAGCGATCTGTCTAGTAGCTAGAGTTCTCAACTTTTTTTTTGTTTTGAAAACACACGGATTTCCCAAAATACGACACCTATCACTAATAGGCTCAAGCTCTTGGCACCAATAGTTCAAACATTACTCAAATCAATACCTCAAAACTATTGCAAGTTGCTACTATACTTAAATAGCAACCTCAATTACCTACTCATGAAAGACACACAACTCAGTGCAGCAAGCCAACTCTCTAAACAAGATAAGCATGATAACTCAAGATAGTTCCAAAATCAACCTAAATAAAAGCTATTAAAAAGATAAATCATGCAAACTAAGAGCTAAGCATGACAACAACTAGAACACACAAACAGAATAAGCATGAAAACCTATGTTGTGTTCTAGGGTGGAGTGGAGCGTGTTTCTCTCTCAAACAAAGAAGGCTAGGTTCCAATTTGTTATGAACAGCAAGAAAAACTAAAACAAACTAAAAAGTAAAGAGTGGGACGCTCCAAGCATATCACATAACATATGAAGTGATAAAAATATAGCATGGAGAAGGACGGACTAATGGTTGTTGATGGACAAGGGGATGCACGGGGGCATACCCAAGTTTAGACGCTTGAGTCTCCTTGAATATTTCTTGGGGGTGCACGGGGGAATCCCCAAGCTTGAGCGCTTGACACTCCTAGATCTTCTTTCATCATCTTCCATCGCATACTTGAAAACTCCCTTCATACAAGACTCATCATAAGCTGATTAGAGTGGTTAGTGCCCATGATAAAATAGTTTATTATCTACTAGAAATAAATATTTTCATGAAGAGCTACTGTTTATCAAGATTGCCAAAAGGTTTTTGCAAAGAAAAAGCAAGCTTAAGATTTGCAAAATGATGAAAACGCAAACGTGGCAAAATCTGTGAAAAACAGAACAACAGGTAGTAAATAATTTTTTTGGGGCACTTCTGCAAGTCAAATAAAAAAACTCAGAACAGATTCCAGAAAGACAATTATATATATCATACTGCCAAAAAAATTCAGATAAAAAATGACTTGGTGATTTTTGGCAAAAACAATCGTTAAACAAACATAATCTGTTTCTGGACAGCATGTCACAACTTTTGAACTTTCTTGCAATCGGAGGCTAAAACTTGGCACAAAGCTTGAAAATAAAGATAAATTATATTGCTACAGTAGTGACAAGCATCAAGACCACTAAAACTGAAAGTAAAAAACAAATTGGGTTGCCTCCCAACAAGCGCTTTCTTTTATGCCTTTGAGCTAGACATGATGCAAAAAACATCAAGTGTTATCAACTCCAAAAGAATAACTTGCCCGAGTAACGGACTCATAAGGTAACTTAATATTCTTTCGAGGGAAGTGTTCCATTCCCTTTTTAAGGAGAAATTGGAATTTAATGGTCCCTTATTTCATTTCAATGATAGCACCAATGGTGCGGAGAAAAGGATGTCCCAAAATAATTGGACATGAGGGATTACACTCAATGTCCATAATAAGAAAATCAATGGGAACATAATTATCATTGACAACAATAAGCACATCATCAATTCACCCTAAAGGTTTCTTTATGGAAGAATCAACAAGATGAACACCAAAAGAACATTGATCATAAGGTTTTAAATCAAGCATGTCATGCATTCTTTTGGGCATAACGGAGGCACTAGCTCCAACATCATATAAAGCAAAGCAAGAGAGATTATGCAATTTAATATTGACCATAGGATCCCAACCATCTTCTAGTTTTCTAGGAATAGAAGTCTCTAGCTTGAGCTTCTCCTTCCTAGCTTTGATAAGAGCATTGGTAATATGCTCGGTGAAGGAAATATTGAGTGTACTAGTGTGGGGGTCTTTAGCCATTCTTTGCAAAAAGGTGACGACTTCGGAAAGACTACAATTATTGAAATCAAGATTACTACCATTAATTAAAGTGGTGGTGATGTCATCTAAGCTTATTCTTTTGGTAGTCTCTAAGTTCAAAGGACCTTCTTGTCATAAAGTTGAGGTATTAGCATCACTATTAATAGGTCCATTCGGACTAGGGATGTGATGGGTAGCAATAGTTTTGAGATCCTCAACAATTTGAATAGTAGCAAGGGTAGTCTGTGTTGGAAGGCTTTTAATCCTATCTTCCTCTTCTTGAGATACAACCACTTCGGGTTTGACCGCCATTTGATTTATCAAAGTGGCCTGGGTGTGAGACATATTGGAAAGTTGGGTCTCCGTGGTGGTGAGTCTAGTTTGGAGATTGGAAATCTCACTATTCAGGCTCTCAAGTTGTCTTCCAATGTTTTGAAAAATAGAAGAATGCTCATCTAATTGTCTAGAGAAGGCCTTATTTTGTTCATATTGGGTGTCCATATAATTCTTTGTAGCCTTCTCTATCTCTAAAAGTTTTTCATAACTAGGCATTATTCTATAGGTGTTGTTGTTCCCATAGTTGTTGGACGGGAACGGTCTAGGATTGGTACCAGAATTACTCCTATAAGCATTATTATTAAAGTTGATCCTAGAGATAAAATTAACATCAACTTTCTCTCTTTCTTGAGCAACCAAGGAATTTAAAGGAACATCATGAGGATCAATAGGAGCTTGCTTAGTGAGTAAAGTCATGATCATGTAAACCTTATCATTAAGGGAGGAGATCTCCTCGACAGAGTTTACCTTCCTACCAGCTGGAGCTCTCTCGGTGTGCCATTGAGAATAATTTGTCATCATCTCATCCAATAGTTTCGTGGAAGCACCAAGTGTAGTTGACATAAAGGTTCCTCCCGCGGCCGAGTCTAACAGATTTCGCGAGGTAAAGTTCAATCATGCATAGAAAGTTTGGATAACCATCCAAGTAGTCAAACCATGTGTAGGGCAATTCTTAACAAGAGATTTCATACGTTCCCAAGCTTGGGCAACGTGTTCATTATCCAGTTGCCTAAAATTCATAATGTTACTTCTCAACTGGATAATCTTAGGAGGCGGGTAATACTTCCCAATAAAAGCATCTTTGCACTTATCCCAAGAATATATGCTATTCCTAGGCAAAGATTGAAGCCACACTTCAGCTCCTCCTCTCAAGGAGAATGGAAAAAGCTTAAGTTTAACAATATCACCATCTACTTATTTATATTTTTGCATATCACAAAGCTATACAAAATTATTCAAGTGCAAAGCAGCATCATCTCCAGCACCGGAGAATTGATATTTCATAACAAGGTTCAGTAAAGCAGGTTTAATCTCATGGGAGGTCGCCTCAGTGGCGGGAGCAGCAATAGGAGTGCAGATAAAGTCATTGTTGTTGTGACTAGTGAAGTCACACAACTTGGTGTTTTCATTGGAACCCATAGCAGCAACAACAGGCAAGAACAAAGAACCTTTTTTTTGTTTTTTGGTATAAGACTCTAAAGCAAAAACTAGAAAGCAAACTAACAAGACTAAAAAGCAAAGATAAAAGATAGCGTGCAACTCCCCTATCTTGAAGAGTAGAGTCCCCGGCAACGGCGCCAGAAATTTGCTTGATAACGAGTTCATGTATATACTTCTCACCCCTCGTTGGTTACCCCAAGTGGGAGATGGAGATGTAGTCAGCATGAGATTTTCCTTACACGAGGACTGTAAGGTTTATCAAACCAGGAGGACTCCAAGGATCAACAAGTAGGTTTCCGCTGCTCTGGCGCTAGCACAAGACGTGGACCTGCACACACAACAAATAACTTTGCTCCCAACGAGTACGGAGCGGTTGTCAATCTCTCCGGCCTTGTAGTTTGCAAAGGATCAAAACACACGCGGCAATAGTAATAGTGATTGCAATGAAAAAGTAAATAAAAATAGTATATGGTGGAGGTGCAAGCAATGCTAGTAATATGGACCGGAGTCACATGATGTTCACAAATGATGTCTTTCTCCCAAAAGACGATAAACAACTATGCATGGGTAAACAAATTACAGCTGGGCAATTGACAGAATTATAAACGCACCGCAATGCTAATCATGCTACTAGAAAGTTAGAGGCTCAAAAGTAATGGGCAGTATGCCAAGACAAGTAGACCGTTTGTTCATCACCATCTACTTACTAATCATCCACCTTGAGATATCTATCCAGAACATCTCGCTGGTATTAAGTTGCGAGCCCGACCCAAAGTGTAAACTCAAAGCAACGGACAACTTCATTAACGAACTTTGCGTAAGGTAAACAATCCTTGCAACCGTGGTCACAAGCATCGTTGTTTTCTCCCTCGTGGCAACAGAACATCCCCTAGTCTCATGTTTCTGTCACTCAAGCTAGACATCAGGGGGCATGAACCCACAATCATGCATAACGCTCCCTCTTGGAGTTACAATCTACTACTCGGCCAAATCAATAAAAAGCAACGGAGAACATGCATGAATCACTAAAGAACATAATATAAAAGGATAATCAAATATATAAATCATCACAATCTGAACTTAATCTGATAATCCATCGGATCCCAGCAAACAAAGCATAGCAATAGCAGGAAAATTACGTAGATGCCTTGATCATGTAGGGCAGCTCACAAGGGCTAAACATTGAAGCACAAGATGGGAGAGAAGAGATCACATAGATACTGGTCATGGACTCATGGTCCAAGGAGGACTACTCACGGCACGAAAGCGTACATGGCGGTGGAGAAGCTCCCGGAGGTCAGTCCTCCCTCTGGCAGGGTGCCGGGAAGAGGTTTTCTCACACTCCCGATCTCGGAAGCGCTGTGGCGGCGAAACGATGGAGAAATTCGTGATTCTGGATCCTCTGGAATGGTTTCCTATCGGAGAGGTAAATATAGGCTGAAGGGTGGCACCAAAGGGCGTGGGCTCCACCCAGGAGACATGTGGGCGTGGCCAGGGGGTAGGCCGTGCAGGGAAGCTTCCGTCAAGCTAATTTTATATATTTTTCTCGGGATTTTTGGGACTCTATAAATTGAGGTAAAAGTCCCTGGAAAAAAGACATCAGCAGACAGAAACTAGCACTGGGTGCACTGAGTTAGTTGGTTAGTCCAAATATGTGTAAAAAGATATAAAAGTGTAGCAAAACATATAACAATGTCACCCAAAAGATCTTGGAACAAGCATAAATTGTAGATACATTTGGGACGTATCACTAGCTTAGAGTACATTTAAGCGACTCCTTCACCATCCTTCATCTTGAACTTGTCAAGCTGACTTTTTCAAGCACATCCAACTTAGATTCCCTGACAGAATTAGTACCTTTGTGCATATCAGTCAAAGTATCCTAAATTTCCTTTGCATTCTCAAGGCGATTGATTTTGTTGAATTCTTTGGCACACAAGCAATTGAACAGAATATCATAGGTTTGAGCATTGAATGGCATCATCTTCAGCTCATCCGTTGTCGCATCGCAATCCAGTTCTTTTCCTTCTTCGAAGAAATCACCTTGCACACCAACACGAACAACAGCCCAAACGGCAGGATTATGACCAAGAATATGTAGTTTCATCTTATGCTTCCACCCTCCAAAAGGTCATAGAAGTGGTAGAACAATGAACTCCTTGCTCTTGTGCTTCTAAAGATAGTCTCCTCAACACTCAATCACTCTCTCTCAGATTTGGCAGGGGTAGGAGAGATAGGTCTTGTGGAAAGCAACTTGGGGAGGCTAGAACCAAGGTTCGAATGGTTGGAATGGAATCTCTTGATATCAACACATGAGTAGGTGCTCTCTCTCAAAAAAATGGATCTGGCAAGTTTAAGTCTATTCTGAATGCTTCCTTTGTGAATGAGAGGTAGATGGAGGGGTATACATAGGCATCCCCCAAAATCCAACCATTACAACATTATTGCCCAACTCGGTGACACTGAAAAGAATCTCGATGGTACCGAGTTGCACTAAATGTGGCAAATTTTGAATTTTCGGTGAGACTGATGTAGGAATCTCTGTGGTACCGATACGATGACCTAGACCGGTTTCCAAAATTTGCCGAGACCGCTTTCAAACTCAGAAATTTGGATTTGTGAAATCTTCTCAACAGAAAGTTGGTCACTGAATCTCGGTGGCACCGATAGGAATGTTGATGTTACCGAGATGGTAGGGTTTGGCATAGGTTCTATCAAGTGTAAATTTGATAGGGATGAATGGAAATTGTTGGTGGCACCGATTTTGGTGGTTTGGTTATGGATAGAGATATTTTCTGGAAGAGTGGCTGAGTATTTTTGGTGGCTACTTCTAAGCACTTGAGCAACCAATTTATCATAATACCCCATCCCATTTTAATAGTATTGGCTTTACTATAGACTCAAAGTGATTTCTCACAAAGTATAAAATGAAGAGTCTTCTTGCTTGAAGCTTGATCCAATCATATTCCTTCCTTCATCAAGGGGCATCTCCTCACAATCCTATAGCCAAAGGATCTTTGAACTTTTCTAAAATATACTTGGATAAACTCATTAGTCCAATGATGCATATGTTGTGATTAATTACCAAAACCACCTTAGGGAGGAATTGTGCTTTCAACATAACATAAGCTGGATAGCAAGGAAGTCAAGGGACAACCCAAAACATGAACAAGTTTGTGTTGGAGGGAAGGCAAAAAGATTGTCAATGATGACACAAATCATCGAGGAGCAAGGATTGTAATTCTCATCATGAATTCGATGGACACCCTGGAAGAGCTCAGAATGCTGATGATGATCACGACAGATTTCTCGAGAAGTTTCATGAAGATGTAATCATTCAGTAATGACATCAAGCAAAGGAATGGTGAAGCGGACGATCGTCGGAAGTGCTAGCTCATAAGCGAAATTGCCTATCAAGATAACAAACATGACGTTGAAAGCTTGATGCAAGCTTAGTGCACTATTGGAATTGGGTGTCGGGGATGAAGTACATATATAGCATGGTCAAGCTCTAGCATGACGATGATGATGTAGCCTAACGACTTGAAATGACATGATCGAGCACAAACACATAAGCAAAGAAGATTACTAAGAATTGTTGAATCGCAATGCATACTCAATTCAGTTATCGGTGTGCTTGAGTGTCTAACCACTCAGAACACGGAGAAACTGGAATTAGAGAAATAGCATAGCTGTTGAGGAGCTCATGATAAGTTATATAGATCCGTGATATTCTCGAGATACCATGGACAATACTCAGAGGTAGACCAGAATAGAGATTAGAATAATGTATTGATATGTGGAAGACAAGAACTTTAACTTGTCTAAAGATGAAATCAAAGTAGAACAACATGGTCGGAACTATGATTGCAAAGGACAAGATCACAGATGCTAGATCAAATTATACCAAGGGAATTTCACTGCAACGAGAAGCTTACATGATAAGCCATACATCGGGTCCATGGGCATGAACAGAGAGTTCAAGGTTGACTCCCACTTCATCAATGCATCACCTGCCATTTACTCCTCGCTTTTGATAAAGTTGTACATTGAAATTTTAACTTGCAGGCAACACTAGAGTATGACCCAAAGAAGTTTTCTGGCTCACACAGATTAGTGAAGACATCAGTTCAACCCATGGGGGCATCTTAGGAACATATGCCACAAACTTCAAGACTAATTAACGCATGCTTGAAGAGCATGGCTGACAAAAGCATAGGTTACAACTTATCAGATGGAGAAGACACAATTTACCAATGTCATCTTGTATCAAGGGAAGAATATCACAAGAATTTTGGATGTGAAGGATGTTATCGGATAATAACCCAACAATGGGTTTGGAGGTCCAGAAAGGACTTGATGTGAGTGTCGGTACTCAATCATAGGAATAAGGAATGCAAGGCATCGGATTAGAGATCATGTGAGTAATATTGATACTTAAATACCAAAGGAATTATGATTTCCAGGTTGGTGTATAAGAATCAGATGCTCCGATCAAATACAAGTAAGTTGAATGGACTTAGATGGACAAACAATCAAGTTTAATTTATCGAGAACCGGCTCCTGTTTGGAAAGACGTGTGAGCCGAACAGATAATTTATGAGGATCAACTGATGATTCTGTGCATTCACACACAGACTCAATCAATAAGATCAAAGGACAACCACAAAGGATTTAAATGAATGTTGCTAGGCATACGGAATTAACCATAATGCAAGCAAGCGAGGAAGGTCACGAGCAATAGGCTACTAAGGATTTTGGGAGATCGAATAGCAAGTCGAAGGATTTTGTGAAACTCATGATAACTAAGGACGAACGAATTCTTGGTAAGATAATTCGTTGTACCTTGTAATAACAAGAGAAACTGGAAAATGAAAGTATGAGCGATAGTTGTATGTAACCATCCATAGGGGTTGATGGTAGAATGGAATCGCAAAAGTGATGGGCACAAGTTCTCGAGAGAACATCAAAGATTACCTTTGGGGTCTTCTGATGAATCAAGACATCATCTTTAATGAGGGGCTCCCTGTGAGGAAGTAGTTACGAGAACCTAGAGTTAGAGTTAGCAAAATCTTTAACCCGAAATAGAAGAGAGATCAGAACCCGGAGTATAGAAGAGGAGTAAAAGATCCTAATACCACCCGATTGAGATGTGGGCCTGTAAGCCAGAGAACAATGTTAGTAAAAAATCAAGTACTAGACTCAACTTCGGCCAAGGAGTTGGAAAGGGGGCTACCTACACGCAGTTGGCTCTGTTACCAACTTGTGATGCCCCCATTTTGAACGTACACTAATCATACATGCAAATGCGTACGACCAAGATTAGGGAATCACGTGAAGATATCACAACACAACTCTAGACACGAATTAAATTCATTCAAGCTTCATATTACATGCCAGGGGCCTCGAGAGCTCAAATACATAAGCTCGAATACAAACGAGTCAATGGAAGCAAACAATATCTAAGTAGAGACATAAGTAAACATGTTTTGCCTTAAGAAGGCTAGCATAAACAAAATCAACGGATCAAAAAGGCAAGTACTCATGCTTGGGAGCCTCCTAACTACTCAGCAACCCCCATGTAGTAGTACACTCCGTCAGGATAGTAGTAGCCAGCAGCGGGATCATCCATCTCCTAGGCTCCGCCATCTCGTCGCGACAAGTCTTATCAAAAGGAAAAGGGGAGCAAAGCAATGGTGAGTAGTCATACAAAGTACTCGCAAGACTCACATCAGAACTATGATAAGTACGCATTGGTTTCAAAGGAATGGGGCTCAATCTTTGGACTGAACTTCAAAAATTCCAGAATTGAGGAGGAAGACCTACTCCTATCAAAGACTAGCATCTTGAGGATGTTGCAGCACTAGAAGAGTGTAGATCAATAACACATATGTAATAATCATGTTGCAACACACTTGTTTAAAAATGCCCAATGATCCTTCCTCGAATCCATACGAGAAAGCAATCTCGGAGCCAACATTTCAATTTAACATCACAAGTATCCGATTCTAGTTATAGAAGATCGGGGTCGTGCCCGGAGGAGGGCTTGTGATACGGGCGAGTAAGGCCGGAGTGGCCAAGCGCGTGCGGCACAGCAGGAGGTAGCGGCGGGGTTGCAGCGGCGACAATCAGTAGTAGCAATGCACAATAGCTCAGAAGCAGCAACGGAGCAACAGGACCACACACGCACGTGCGGGCGACAAAGTGGCATGGCTTGGGCACGGCAGCAACGCAGCATCAGGGACAAATGCGGGCGTGTACCAGTGACAGCAAGCTCTGTACGGTGTCCAAGCGCGGGGGCGGCTAAACAACAATGAAATCCAAGGGGGAGAAGGGGGAACAGGGAGAGGAGATCACCTAGGAGGATCAAGAAGGCACGGTGGTCGCTTAGGAGCGGCAGAACAACGACAATCGTCAATGATGCGCCAGTGACCGGAGGTTCAATACCGCGTCGATCGCGGTGATGCGGAGGCATAAAGCTGGAGGTGGTGGTTGTAGTCGACACACTGGAGGCCGGCGGAGCTGCAGAACATGGTCTCCGGGCACGGGGTCAATGGAGGGCATGAGCGTCACTCTGAGGATGCCATGGGGGTCGTGGACGGTGATGGATGTGTGCGGGGAAAAAGAGTAGGGGCTAGGGTTGAGAGGGGCACCAAGGGGGACTAGTAGGTGTCGTGGACAGCAAGGATCCCACGGGATGGCCGACGTGTGCCCACCCACAGCCATGGACGACGCACGGGCGTCCACCGCACCCTGCATGAATAGGGAAGGAAGAAGGCATGGGGGGTTGGGTTGGGCCTTCCTCTGCACTTGAAGCCCAAGTGCATAGTGGGGACCTTTGTTTTTCTTTTAATTTTTATTTTTGTCTATTTTCTTTTTATTTGCTCTGCTTTGCATTTATATAAATAGCGAAAGGGCTCTTTAGAAATATAGAATCTTGCCCATTATTACTAATGCAATATTAGGCAATGCCATATTTTTTGTAATTTATTTAAAGTAGTTTGAAACTTTTATAATTAAAAACATTTAAATTATTGTTTTGGCCTCTGTTTTAATTATTTTAGGGAACTTAAACATTTTATAAAAGATTGATTTCTACCCCACAATTACTTAGGAAATATTTGTAATGTTATGAACAATTTTGTTTTTATGGTTGAAGAAATATTAATTTGACTCTATTTAAAATTTGATATTTGTCTTTTATTTTTATCACGTGGCAATTTGTCTTAGTTAAACTTGATGACATGGCACCATTAGTGTGTGGTTACTCTAGCTTAACTATCGGGGTGTTACATCCACGTTCATGGAGAATTCAACCCACATAGGGTAATGACCGCGCGAGTCAATAGAGGGCTAAACCCACGAAGGGCCTCATATGTCTACAATCTATCTACAATTTTTTATTGTTACATGTTGTTATATTATCATCCTAGGATACTTCTTAGGTCATAATTCACCAATTTATATTATTTTTGAGGACTAACCTATTAACCCAATGCCCATGGCTAGTTGTTGTTTTCTCCGTGTTGTTTCGATTTCAGGTTTTCAATACCAAACGAAGGCCAATTGGCACGAAATGTTTTCATGATTTTTTTTCTAGACCAAAAGAACAACTAGAAGCTTATGGAGGAGACCTGAAGCCACACATGGGGCCAACAAGCCAACAGGACGCAACCAGGGGGTCGCACCCTTATGGCTTGTGACTCCCATGTGGCCACCCTTGCTCCGTTCTCTAGCCTATAAATTCACAAATATTCCAAAAACACTAAATATCTTCATGAAACACTTTTTACGCTACCGCAAGTCTCTGTTCCATGGAGACCTCATCTGGAGCTTCGTTCCGACACTCTGTCGGAGGGGGAATCAATCATGGAGGGCCACTTCATCCACCTTGTTGCCCCCGTGATAATGTGTGAGTAGTTCACCACGGACCTATAGGTCCGTAGTTAGTATCTAGATGGCTATCTCTTTATCCCCCCCTCTCACTCTCTCTCTTGATCTTCAATACAATGATCACGCATCTTTGATTTGATCTATCTAATGTAATTCTTGTGTATGGTGTGTTTGTTGGGATCAGATGAATTGTGGGTTTATGTTCAGATTATTCATGAAAAGTATTTGAATCTTCTCTAGTTTTTATGATTTTTATTTCCATGACCATCATAGCTTCATAATTATCTCCGGTCTATTGAATTGCTTTGTCCAAGTAGTTTGGTATTTCTTTAGTGAGAAGTGTGCGTTGTAGTGGGTTCAACCTGACAAGTTTTTATATCCTAGTGCCAGAAGGGGAAAAGTTGCATCTTTGTGTTGCTGCCACTAGGGATAAAACAATGGGATTTATTCATATTGGTTGAGTTTAGTATCTCTACATCATGTCATAGGTATCCAAGCATTACTCTGTTTTACTTAATACTCTGGATGCATGTTCTATAGTGGTAAATGGGTGGAGTAATAGTACTAGGTGCAGGCAGGACTTGGCTTCTTTTCTTATGGACGTGATGTCTATATACACATGATCATTTCCACGAAAATCGCGTAACTATCCCTTGTTCTATCAATTGCCCAACAGTAATTTTTTTGCCCACCATATGTTGTTTTCATGAGAGATGCCACTAGAGAACACTATGGCCCCGGGTTTATTCACTTATATAGTTAGAGAAATTATAATTTCCTTGCTGTTATTACTTATCTTTTATATTATTTTGCAAGTCACAACTATCTACAATTATCTACACACCTCATTCGCTTGCAAATAACGAGATCAAGGGGATTGACAACCCTCTTGCCCGTGTTGGGTGCAAGTTGTTTGCTCATTTGTGTGAAGCTGCTGAAGATGGTTGAGGATTGATATTCCTATAGGTTTAGTAAAACTCGGTTTCTTAATAGAGGGAAATACTTACCTGCATTATGCTGCAATTACCCGTTCCTCTTTACGGAAAGCCCAACATAGATTACAAGAATCGGGAAGGATTTGTGGCGCCGTTGTCGAGGAATATCATGACCAACTATCAAGTAACTTAACACAAATTATCATTCGCTTGTTCTTCTTTTTATATGTTGTTATATTTTGCTTGCTTCAAAAAAGTACAAAATACAAAATTATTTACCTTTGCTTGTTACTCCTTTTCTTGTCTAGCTTGTCTTGTTTGCTTGAAAGTTGCTACCGTGTGTGAATTTGAAAAGGTTACTGTTAAAAGCGCTAGTGAAGATAGCACGAGTGACTTGGATGAAGAGAGACTAAAATTTATTGACTCCACTCATGATTCAAGTCCCTACTAGCAACACTCACACTACTCTAAATTCTAAAATTTATCAAGTGAGAAGTGGTAAAATTACTGGAAAGCATGTCATCCAAGAATTCTTTGAGTATTAGTTAGCTTCCCCTCTAATTAAAAGACATATACTTGATGAAACAAATTTTTATGTGGATGCTATTACCATGCTTATATTGAAAATTGAAACAAAATTTGTGCATCTCCATCCTATGCTTCAAAATATATTTTTGGGACTCCCTAGCTTGCACGATCCCGAGATTAAGAAATTTGTTATCACAAGGAATTTGATTATATTTTGCGTGAAGCAAAAGAAATTTTTGCCTTCTATGGAATAAAATATGAACATCCTCCCATAAAAGCAATCCTCCATAACAAAGATGCTATACGTAGGTTGGAATTTAATGACTATCATGGGTTTGATATGAATATGAGGGATGTGCTTCCGAGAGAATTAACACAATCATTATTTATCCACACTTCTGATAAATTTGAATGAATTTGCAAAGGAATTAATGAAGGTTTAGCGAGGCAATAAAACACTATTAGGGAACCTATCAGTAAAGAAATCCATGTCTTATATGAAGAATCCTTTGATGATAGTGACGTGAGTAATGATATTATAAATCCCTTTGACCACTTGATATCTTAAACTAGATTTGAAAAATGTGATTTATTGAGTAAAATTTTGGAGTAACTAATTTTGAAGGACATTAAGGAGTCCAACACTTGATCATATGCATTATGCATAGCTAGGGGCATAAAACAATAGCGCTTGTTGGGAGGCAACCCAATAGTTATCTTAATTTTCTACTTTTTACTTTCTGTATTAGTGTGATTACATGATTATTGCCTCTGTAATGATTGTGCTTTACGTTTATATTAATGGTTGTGCCAAGTAAAGCCTTTCGAATGACTTGTATGATAAGTATAATTCATAAAGTGCAAAAATAGAAACTTTGACGTCTAGTGTAGAATTTCTTGGATTTTACTCGAACATCTTTTTAAGCTTAATATGTGAAAAATTATTGATTTACAAATTACTCAGGTTGTCCTAATTTTTCATAATTTTGGGAGTTATAGAAGTTTAGGTTCATTACAGATTACTATATAATGTTCGGTTTTAAACAAATTCTGTTTTTTGCTGGCATAGTTTGCTTGTTTTGATGATGCTATGGATTGTATCGGGGGTATAAGCCATGTAGAAGTTATAATATAATACCTATTTTGCAATAATAAAATATGAATCAATTTACAACAGTACCTAAGTATTTGATATGTTGCTTATACTAACGGATCTCATGAAGTTCTGTTGAGTTTTGTGTGATTGGAGTTTTCAAACTTTGGGTGTTATCACGATGGACAATGGAATAAGGAGCGGCAAGAGACTAAGCTTGGGATTCCCAAGGCACCCAAGGTAATATTGTAGGAAGAATCGAGCGTTTAAGCTAGGGGATGCCCCGGAAGGCATCCCCTCTTTCGTCTCAATCCATCGGTATGTCACTTGAAGCTATATTTTTATTCGTCACATGATATGAGTTTTGCTTGGAGCCTCGTTTTCTTTAGTTTGCTTTTTATTTTTTAGTTTTCCACAATCATAATTAGATGGACACACCAAACTGAGATACACACACATTTATTATGATTTCTTAGAATACTCTTTGTGCTTCACTTATATCTTTTCAGCTCAATAGTTGCTCTTTGAGAGTTAAAAAACAGTAGTAGTAGTTTGCATTGGTCACAAAGCTAGTCCAAAAATAATGGGTATTCAATGAATGATAATCAAAACCATCATCTAGCGCATAAAAAGAAATTGCGGGTTAATGATATTGATGTGGTAATATGAAAAGGTGTGACTTCATCATTGTTGATTCGTAGAAGTACTAGTATTAATAGGTGTTAATCCCTTGTTTCTTTGATTATTAAAAAGGCATTGTGGGGATGTGTTAGCATTTCTATTCCTTGTTGAAATCCTTGTGTTGTTTCGAGTCTGAGTCGCGCGATGGTTAACTCCTCCCAACCCTCTCCCTCAGGTGATACGTCTCCAATCTATCTATATTTTTTTATTGCTCCATGGTGATATGTTATCATTCTAGAATACTTTTGGGTATTTATTTAACATTTGTTATTATTTTTCAGCACCAACCTATTGACCCAATGCCCATTGCAAGTTGTTGTTTTCTGAGTGTTCTTCACTTTTTAGGTTTTCCATACCAAGCGAACTCCAATTGCCATAAAACTTTCTGGTGATTTTTTCTGGACCAAAAGAAGACCAACGAGCATCGGAAGAATGTTGGATGCCTCATGAGGGGCCCACAAGCCAACAGGGCGCGGCCTAGGGGTGCCCTGATGGCTTGTGCCCCCTCGTGGCCCTCCCGACTCCGTTCTTTGGCCTATAAATTATAATCTACCTTAAAAACACCAGAGGGAGTCCCGAAACACTTTTTACGCTGCCGCAAGTCTCTGCTCCGACGGGAGGCCATGTGGAGCTCCGTTCCCGCACCCTCCCGGAGGTGGGATCGATCATGCAGGGCCTCTTCATCAACCTTGCTGCCCTCATAAGGATGTGTGATTAGTTCACCACAAACCTACGGGTCCATGGACAATACCTAGATGGCAATCTCTCTCTCTTTGATCTTCAATACAATTATCATCGCGTCTTCGCTTTGATCCATATGATGTAATTCCTTTTGTGTGGTTCGTTTGTTGGGATCCATTGAATTGTGGGTTTATGTTCCGATTATTCCTTATAAATATTTGTGTCTCCTCTAAATACTTATATGATCTTATGAGCATGATTATGATATATTCGTAATTCTCTTCGACCTATTAAAATAGTTTGACCAACTAGATCGATATTTCTTCGGTTAGAGAAGTGTGTTGTGGTAGGTTCAACCTGGTGAATTTCTATATCCCAGTGACAGAAGGGGACAAGATGCGTCTTTGTGTTGCTGGTAATAAGGATAAAACTACGGGGTTTATTCATATTGCTTGAGTTTACTTTGTCTACATCATGTCATTGTTCTCCATGCATTACTCTGTTTTACCTAATACTCTAAATGCATGTTAGATATCGGTCGATGAGTGGAGTAATAGTAATAGGTGCAGGCAGGAGTCGGCCTATTTGTTTATGGACGTGATGCTTATATACACATGATCATTGCCGTGAATATCACATAACTATGCACTTTTTATCAATTGCCCAACAGTAATTTGTTTACCCACCGTATGCTACTTTCCATGAGAGATGCCATTAGGGAAAGCTATGGCCCCTGGGTTTATTCACAACATATTGATTAAACCTTCATTACCTTGCTTCCGTTTACTTGTTTTCATTTTATCTTGATATCTACAATTACCTACACATCAAACTTGCTCGCAAATAACAAGACAAGAGGGTTGACAACCCTCTTGCCCGCATTGGGTGCAATTTGTTTATTCTTTTGTGTGCAACCACTAAAGATGGCTCCGGTTGATATTCCTATTGGTTCTATAAACCTTTGTTTCATAACTGAGGGAAATACACCCACATTATGTTGCGACAACCCATTCCTCTTCATAGAAAACTCAACGCAGATCACAAGTATTAGGAAGGATTTCTGGCATCGTTGCCGGGGAATATCATCAACAATTACCAAGTAACTCCACACAAAATTTCATTCACTTGTCCCTATTTCTATTTTCTGGTATATTTAATTTGTCTTATAAAAAATAAAAATACAAAAATATTTATCTTTGCTTGCTTAGCTTGTCACTAGATTGCATCTTCACTCTCTAGTTTACTTGCTAGCTATGTTATCTTTATCTTTATCACAACAAACAGAAAGTAACATGCAAAAATAAATATAAATGGATCATCATCAACTAGCTAATCTTTTCAAAATACCCTTTATGTTGAAATAATCGCTAGTGGGAGTGCACTATATTATCCTCATGAGGTCTTGCTTGAAAATCATGAATCCAAAAATTGTGAAATTTATAAAGTGATTCATGATAGTTCCTTGAATGAAAAGCATGATTGCTATATTGTGGAATTTGAGTATTATCCTACATGTGATTGATACGAGAGAAGCAAATGTAGTTATAGAAATTTTCATGTAACTACTTCCCTCTATTGATGTTCAAATTGTTAATGCTTGTTTCTTCCTACTTGCTTATGTTAGACACTTCTTGTCTTGATAAATTGTTTGCTTATAAAATGCCTACGCATAGGAAGTATATTATCCTTGAATGTGCTTGTCTCATGTTTCATGATGCTCTCTTTGTGCCTCAATTCTTGTCTTCTATGTGAGCATCATTGAAATTTCAAGCATATCTTAATGGCTATAAAGAAAGAGCTTGTTGGGAGACAACCCAATAGTTATCATTTTTTTTAGTTTGATAACTTAATTATTGCCTCTGTAATGATTTTGTTTTTATGTTTTAATAAGTGTTTGTTCCAAGTAAAGCCTTTGGGATGATTTGCATGATGAGTAGAATTGATACGACGCAAAAACAGAAACTTTGACGTCTAGTGCAGAATTTTTATGATTTTACGGGAACGCCTTTTTAAGATGAATCTTTGAAAAGGTATTTCTATGTAAATTCCTTGGGTCGTCCTAATTTTTAATAATTGTTGGAGTTACATAAGTATAGGTTCATTACACATTACTACAGACTATTATGTTTTAGTCAGATTTTTTTTTTTGCATGAGTAGTTTGCTTGTTTTGATGATTCTATGGATTGTATCATGGGGTATAATCCATGGAGAAATTAAAATACAGTACCCTATGCAAAAGTAAAATAACAATCAATTTGTAAAAGCGCCTGAAAGTATTGGATATGTTGCTTATACTAACAGATCTCATGAAGTATTGTTGAGTTTTATGTGATTGAAGTTTTCAAGTTTTGGGTATTATTCCCAAGGACAAAGGATTGAGGAGCATAAAAATCCTAAGGTTGGGGAAGTCCAAGGCACCGCAAGGTAATATTTTAGGAATACTTAGGCATCTAAGCTTGGGGATGCCCCGAAAGGCATCCCCTCCTTTCGTCTCGATCCATCAGTATGTTACTTTGAGCTATATTTTTATTCATCAGATGATATGAGTTTTGCTTGGAGCGTCATTTTCTTTTGTTTGCTTTTACTTTCAGTTTACCACAATCATTGTTTTCTGGACATATCTATTTGAGAGAGATACCACATCATCACAATTTGTTAGAATACTCTATCTCCTTCACTTATTTCTTTTGAGCTTAGCAGTTGCTCTAGTACTTCACTTACATATTTTTTAGCACACTAGCATGTAGATTTTATAGAAATATTATTATCTCATTCTTCACTTATATTTGTTTGAGAGACGGAAAATAGTGATGGTAATTTTCATGGGTCATAAGACTAGATCAATAATAATGAGTATTCAATGAGTGATGATAAAAACCAACATGTAGCAAATATAGATAAATTGTGGTTAATGATATTGATGCGGTGATATGAAAAAGGTGTGAGTACATTATTATTAATTCAGATAGGTGTCTATATTAAGAGATGCTAAACTTATTTTTCATCTAAAAAATTAATAAGGCATGGTGATGATGTGTGAGCATTTCTATTCCTCGTTGAAATCCTAGTGTTGTTTTGAGTAGGAGTCGCGCGATAGTTAATTCCTACCAACCCTCTCCCTCGAGGCATGCGAATAGTACTTTGATTTGTGATGAAACTAATAAAACTTTGCAATAAGTACATGGGTTCTTCATGACTAATGTGACACCATGCACATACGCACTCTCACCTCCCCATATTTGCTAGCCTGTTCGGTATCATGCATCGCCCGTTCTCACCTTGAGGATCGGTGCAACTCTCACTGGTGCATCCAAACCCCGTGACATGACACGCTCTCTTGCACGTAAAACTTTTTATATCCTCCTCAAAATAGCCACCATATCTACCTATCATGGCATTTCCATAGCCATTCCAAGATATATTTTCACACAAAAGCCATCGTCACTTCACACGACTAGTTCGTTCATCATCATAATGCTTTGCATGATCATATAGAGCTAACATAGTATTTGTGGCAAAGCCACCGTTCATCATATTTTTATACATGTCACGCTAGATCTTTGCACATCCTGGTACACTGCTAGAGGCATTCATTCAAAATCATATCGTCCTATTAGTTTTCATATTGAGGTGTAAGTAAATAGAAGTGTGATGGTCATCATTATTAGAGCATTGTCCCGGTGAGGAAAATAAAATGCAGGAGGCCAAATGAGCCCACCATAATAATAAAAAAATGAATGAGATAAAAAGAGAGATGGGACTTTGCTACTATCCTTTACCACACTTTTGCCTCAAAGTGGCACCTTGTTCTTCATATAGAGAGTATCATGTTATATCATTCAAATGCTAGTGGGAATCACTTTTTCATAAACTTGTCTTGTATATTCTGATGACGGGCTTCCTCAAATGCCCGAGGTATTAATGAGCAAGAAAGTTGGATGCACACCCCACTTAGCTTCAGCCGAGCTTTCATACACTTATAGATCTTGTGGGTCATTCGTGTGTGAATCCCTACTCCTTGCATCGATATCTATAGACGGGCATCTCCATAACTCATTGGTACGGCTAGTTGATGTGAGACTATCTTCTCCACTTTTACCCCTTTGAAACCTACCACCATATTCTATTCTACCTTTATGTTGTGTCCAATGGTTCATGCTCATGTATTGTGTGAAGAATAAAAAGTTGATGCATATTGAAAAAGTACAATCCAATTTCCTAACTTGGACACCGTGGTGCTTGATGTCTACTATGCAAATTTATTCCTGTAGACTGCCTCCAAGTGCAGAGTATTGTAGGACAGTAGCAATTTTCCCTGAAGTGGATGACCAAAGGCTTATCAATCAGTGGGAGGGGTAGGATAAAGATGGTCTCTCTCAAACAACCCTGCAACAAAATAATGAAAGTCTCTTGTGTCCCCAACACACCAAATACAATGGTAAATTGTATAGGCGCACTAGTTCGGGAAAGAGTTGGTGATACAAGTGTAATATGGATGGTAGAAATATTGATTTTTGTAATAGGAACAATAAAAAGGAAAGGTAGCAAGTAACAAAAGTGAGCATAAACAATATTGTAATGCTTCAAAATGAGGCCTAGGGTTCGTGATTTCACTAGTGCAATCTCTTAACAATGCTAATATAATTGGATCACATAACAATCCCTCAACATGCGATAAAGAATCATTCCAAAGTTCCTATCTAGCGGACTACATAAGAAGAAATTATTTGTAGGGTACAAAACCACCTCAAAAGTTATTTTTTTCCGATCAATCTTTCCAAGAGTTCGTACTAAAATAACAAATTATCCTTTACGATCGATCTATCCAAAAGTTCATACTAAAAATAACACCACTAATACATATCAATTAACCCTAATATCACCTAGATACTCCAATGTCACCTATACTATCTGTGGGCTAATTTTAAGACATGCATCAAACAATTTCAAATTCTTCATATTCAATCCAACACGAAGAACTTCAAGGAGCACCCCCAAGATTTCTATCGGAGAACATAGTATGAAAATGTGCATCTACCCCTATGCATAGATTACCCCAATGTCACCTCGGGAATCCGCAAGTTGAGTACCAAAACACATATCAAGGGAATCACTTGAGTACCCCAATGTCACTACGGGTATCCGCATGCAAGACATACATCATGTGCTCTCCAACCTGAATATTCAATCCAACATAACGAGATCTTAAAGTGAAAGACTCAATTCATCGCAATAATAGCATGGGACAAACACCATATTATCCAACTATATTAACAAGGCCCGTGATATATCAAGATCATGACATCTCAAGAACACGAGAGAGAGAGAGAGAGAGAGATTAAACACATAGCTACTGGTACAAACCCTCAGCCCCGAGGGTGGACTACTCCCTCCTCGTCATGGCCTCCACCGGGATGATGAACATGGCCATCAGAGATGATCTCCCCCTCCAGCACGATGCCAAAATGGGCTCCTGATTGGTTTTTTGTGGCTACAAAGGCTTGCGGTGATGGAACTTCTCATCTAGGGTTATTTCTGGAGGTTTCTGTATTTATAGGAATTTTGGGTGTTGGAATCACGCCAAGATGGGCCACGAGTGGCCCACTAGGTACCACGGCGAGCTAGGGGGTTGGCGCGCCCTCGTGCCTAGTGGGCACTAGGGGGGCCCCTCTGGTGGTTCTTTGCTCCAGTATTTCTCTTTTCTTCCAAAAAAATCGTCCAAAGTTTCGTCCAATTTCGAGATCTTTTATTTCTACACAAAAAACAACACCACGATAATTCTGCTAAAAACAGCGTCACTCCGGGTTACTTCTAAATAAATCATATAAAGTGCATCAAAATCATATAAAAGTATTGTAAACATAGGCAAACATGGCACGAATGCTTCATAAATTATCTATACATTGGAGATGTATGAGTGCTTGACATTTGTATTAATGTGGGAAGATGGAGCCATGCCTTGCTAATATAATAAAGATGGATGGGGGGTAAAACAATCTTTGAGGACTGTATACTTTGAAAATTAATGATTTGTTGTTTATACCTATAAGTATTGATATGTTAATGTTTGTTAATTCTACGTTTCTCAATGAGCATACATGCATAAGCTTACATCATGGATAGCATGTCACATCAAAGATTCTATTTTTATCATTTACCTACTCGAGGACGACGAGGAATTAAGCTTGGGGATGCTTGATACGTCTCCAACGTATCTATAATTTTTTATTGTTCCATGCTGATATGTTATCATTCTAGAATAATTTTGGGGTATTTATTTACCATTTTATATTATTTGTGAGCACTAACCTATTGACCCAATTCCCAGTGCCAGTTGCTTTTTCTGTGTGTTTTTCACTTTTTAGGTTTTCCGTAACAAATGAAGTCCAATTGCCCTGAAACTTTTTGGTGATTATTTCTAGACCAAAATAAGACTAACGAGCAACGGAAGAAGGATGGAGGCCTCAAGAGGGGCCCACAAACCAATAGGGCGTGGCGTGGGGGGGCGCCCTAATGGCTTGTTCCTACCTCGTGGACTTCCCGACTCCGTTATTTGGCTTATAAATTCTCATCCACCCTCAAAACACCAGAGGGAGTCATGAAACAATTTTTATGCCACCACAAGTTTCCGTTCCAACGAGAGGCCATCTGGAGCTTCATTCTGGCACCCTGTTGAAGGAGGGATCGATCACGGAGGGCCTCTTCATCAACCTTGTTGCCCTCACGATGATGTGTGAGTAGTTCACCACAGACCAACGGGTCCATGGACAATACCTAGATGGCAATATCTCTCTCATTGATCTTCAATACAATGATTATCACATCTTCACTTTGATCCATATGATGTAATTCCTTTTGTGTGTGCATTTGTTGGGATCCGATGAATTGTGGGTTTATGTTTAGAATATTCATCGGAAATATTTGAGTCTCCTCTGAATATCTATATGATTCTTATTTGCATGATTATGATAGCTTCGCAATTCTCTCCGATCTATTGAAATAGTTTGGCCAACTAGATCGATATTTCTTTGGTCACAGAGGTGCGTTGTGGTAGGTTCAACCTAGTGAATTTCTATATCCCAGTAACAGAAGGGTACAAGATGCATCTTTGTGTTACTCCTACGAAGGATAAAACGATGGGGTTTATTCATATTGATTGAGTTTACTTTGTCTACATCATGTCATTGTTCTCCATTCATTACTCTATTTAACTTAATAGTTTAGATGCATGCTGGATAGCGGTTGATGAGTGGAGTAATAGTAATAGGTGCAGGCATGAGTCGGCCTATTTGTTTATGGACGTGATGCCTATATACACATGATCATTGTCGTGAATATTGCATAACTATCGACTTTTCTGTGAATTTTTGAACAGTAATTTGTTTACCCATCGTATGCTATTTCATGAGAGATGCCATTAGGAAAGCTATGGCCCCCGGATCTATTCACAAAATTGTGATAAAACCTTCATTACCTTGTTGCCATTTACTTGTTTTTATTTTATCTTTATATCTTCAATTATCTACACACCTCACTTGCTTGCAAATAACAAGACAAGAGGATTGACAAGCCTCTTGCCCGCGTTGGATGCAAGTTGTTTGTTATTTTGTGTACAGCCGTTGAAGAAGATTGTGGTTGATATTCCTATAGGTTCGATAAACCTTGGTTTCATAATTGATGGAAATATTTACCCACATTTTGCTGCGTTAACCCATTCCTCTTCACAAAAAAACCCAACGCATATCACAAGTACAATCGGGGCATGCGGGTAGTGCTTTGATTTGTGATGAAACTAAGAAAACTTTGAAATAAGTATATCAGTTCTTCATGAATATTATGAAACCATTGACATACGCAATCTCACCTCCTCGTATTTTTTAGCCTCTTCGGTACCGTGCATTGCTCATTATCACCTCGAGGATCGGTGCGAACTTCGCGGGTGCATCCAAACCCCATGGCATGATATGCTTTGTCACACATAAACTTTTCTTTATCTTCCTCAAATAGACACCATACCTACCTATCATGGCATTTCCATAGCCATTCTGAGATATATTGCGATGCAAATTCCATCCTTACATCATATGACTAGTTCATTCATCATCACATTGCTTTGCATGATCATATAGAGCTAACATAACATTTGTGGCCAATCCACCATTCATTATATTGCTAATACATGTCATGCTAGATCATTGCACATCCTGGTACACTGCAAGAGGCATTCATATTGAGTCATAGTTCTACATATCGAGCTTTCATGAGTTGTAAGTAAATAGAAGTGTGATGATCATCATTATTAGATCATTGTCCTAGTAAGGAAAGGATGATGGAGACTATGATTCCCCCATAAGTCGGGAAGACACTCCAGACAAAAAATAAAAATAGGGGAGGCCAAATGAGCCCAAAAATATATGAAAAAATGAATTAGAGAAAAAGGGAGAAGGGACTTTGCTACTATCTTTTACCACACTTATGCCTCAAAGTGGCACCGTGTTCCTCATATACAGGTCTCATGATATGTCATTTTCATATGCTAGTGGGAATCATATTATCATTATTATAAACTTGGCTTGCATATTCAGATGAAGGGCTTCCTCAAATGCCCGAGATCTTCATGAGCAAGCAACTTTGATACACACCCCACTTAGCTTCATTTGAGCTTTCATACACTTATAGCTCTAGTGCAACATTTGCATGGCAATCCCTACGCCTTGCATTGACATCTTCCGATGGGCATCTCCATAACCCATCGATACACCTAGTTGATGTGAGACTATCTTCTCCGCTTTTACCCCTTTGATATCTACCACCATATTCTATTCTACCTTATGCTATGTCCCTGACTCACGCTCATGTATTGCGTAAAGAATAGAAAGTTGATTCACTTTGAAAAGGTATGATCCAATTGCCTAACTTGGACACCATGGTGCTTAACATTTGTATTAATGTGGTGAAGGCGGAGCCAGGCTTTGCTAATATGAAAGATTAGTGGGTGTAAACATTCTTTTAGGATCGTATACTTTTTAAGATTGGTGATTTTGTTGCTTGTGCTAATAATTGTTACTATGTTGATGTTTGTTAATTCGTCATTTCTTAATGAGCATACATGCAAAATATTACATATTGGGTAGTTTGTCACATCAAAAATTCTGTTTTTATCATCTACCTACTCGAGGACGAGCAGGAATTAAGCTTGGGGTGCTTGATACGTATCCAACGTATCTATAATTTTTATTGTTCCATGATGTTATATTATCATCCTAGGATACTTTTTGGGTCATAATTCACCAAATTATATTATTTTGATTACTAACCTATTAACCGAGTGCCCATGGCCAGTTGTTATTTTCTACATGTTTTTTGTTTTTCAGGTTTTCAGTACCAAACGAAGTCCAATTGCCACGAAACTTTTTTGTGACTTTTTTGGACCAAAAGAAGACGTGGAAGCATTGGGAGGAGACCTGAAGCCACACGTGGGGCCCACAAGCCAACAGGGTGCGACCAGGGGTGGTTGCGCCTTAATGGCTTGTGACTCCCGTGTGGCTCCTCTTGCCTCGTTCTCTGGCCTATAAATTCACAAATATTCCAGAAACCCTAAATATCATCGCTAAACACTTTTTACACTGTCGCAAGTCCTTTTTCCATAGAAACCCATCTGGACCTCCGTCCCGGCAATCTGTCGGAGGGGGATCGATCACGGAGGGCCTCTTCATCCACCTTGTTGCCCCCGTGATGACGTGTGAGTAGTTTAGCACGGACCTACGTGTGTGTAATTAGTATCTAGATGGCTATCTCTCTCTCTCTCTTGATCTTCAATACAATGATCATCGCATCTTTGCTTTGATCTATCTGATTAATTATTTTGTATGGTGTGTTTGCTGGAATCCGATGAATTGTGGGTTTGTGTTCATATTATTCATGAAAAGTATTTGAGTCTTGTATGAGATTTATGATTCTTATTCGCATGATCATCATAGCTTCGTAATTTTCTCTGATCTATTGAATTGCTTTGGCCAAGTAGTTTGGTGTTTCTTCAGTGAGAGGTTGTGTTGTAGTGCGTTCAACCTGGCAAATTTCTATATCCCAGTGATAGAAGGGGACAAGTTGCATCTTTGTGTTGCTCCCACTATGGATAAAATGATGGGGTTTATTCATATTGGTTGAGTTGACCTTGTCTACATCATGTCATCGTTCTCCAAGCATAACTCTTTTTAACTTAATACTCTAGATGCATGTTGCATAGTGGTCGATGGGTGGAGTAATAGTAGTAGGTGCAGGCAGGAGTCGGGCTATTTGCTTATGGATGTGATGCTTATATACACATGATCATTGTCGTGAAAATCGCATAACTATCCACTATTCGATCAATTGCCCAACGGTAATTTGTTTACCCACCATATGTTGTTTTGATGAGAGATGCCACTACATAACACTGTAGCCCCCGGTTCTATTCACTTATATATTCAGAAAACTAATAATTTCCTCGTCGTTATTATTTTTATTTTATTTTATTTTGCAAGTCACAATTATCTACACACCTCATTTGCGTGCAAATAACGAGATCAAGGGGATTGACAACCCTCTTGCCCGCATTGGGTGCAAATTGTTTGCTCTTTTGTGTGCAGCCACTGAAGACAGTTGAGGATTAATATTCATATTGGTTCGATAAACCTTGATTTATTAATCAAGGGAAACAGTTACCCGCATTGTGTTGTGATTAGCCGTTCCTCTTCACGGAAAACCGAATGCTGATCACAAGTATCAGGGTCCATGCAGAAGCAACCTTGTCTATTCCAACATGGCATATGTCCACAAAGGACTAGCCTCACTTGGGGTATATCTTCATGAAGTAGGCGATCTCTTCGCCCTTACAAACTTCTTGGTTCAACTCCATAACATGAAGTAGGAGGCTCCCAAGCAGCACCTAACCAATCTAGAAGACACCACTCTCCAAAAGGTAATATATGTGGTAGTATGATGAACTCGTTGGTCTTGTGTTTCAAAAGATAGTCTCCTCTACACTCAGTCACTCTCTCACGGGTGTGTCTTGTGTAAAACAACTTGGGGATAATAGAAATCATGATTCATATGGTAGGATTGGAATATCTTGATCTCAACACATGAGTAGGTGGCTCTCTCTTAGAAAAATGGATGGGGCAAGTGTTGGTTCATTCTGAGTGCTTCCTATATGGATGAGAGGCACGTGGAGAGGTATATATAGGCATCTCCAAAAATCCAACTGTTACAACATTATTTCTCA